>NW_007184322.1:0-338 GCF_000164805.1 Carlito syrichta
GTGGCCGGGAGCAGCCACTGTACTCCATTCTGGGCGACAGAGTGAGACTCCAACTCAAAAAAAAAGAATATGGTAGGAAAAAAGGATGGCTACAAATGAATATAACTGGCTTTTCAGATAACAAAGAGAACAAAATTTATAATTGAGTCTTAGCATATCAATCTGATAATAATAGTTTAATAAAAAATTCTTGGTCAGGCGCGGTAGCTCAAGCCTGTAATCCCAGCACTTTGGGAGGCCAAGGCAAGAGGATTGCCTGTGTCCAGGGGTTTGAGACCAGCCCGGGCAACTTGGCGAGACCTCACCTCTACAATAAGTCAAAAAATTAGTTGGGTGTG
>NW_007184323.1:0-600 GCF_000164805.1 Carlito syrichta
TGAACAGAAATGGCAATATTCGCTTTTCCCCTAGAGGTAAAAAGCTTTAGATTCATGCTCCCTGTAAACTTCTGGCACTTTAATTTAATACATTGGCTACAGCCTCATTCTTTTGGGAGAAAAACAAGTGAATTGTAATATTTACCTTTGTGATAAAGTACTTTGATATTATTCAATGAGGGAACTATTTGGTGATTAGGAAAAAAAAAAAAAAGCTGGGTCCATGGTAAATCAATCCCTGAGATCCTTTTCTCTTAAAGGAAGTGTCACCTTTTATTTAACTGAATAGAACCTAGCTTCCAAATGGTTTAAAGAATAGAAGCATTTTCTATTTTCCAATCATGGAACTAGAATAGGTTGGAGAACTCATTTAACATATGAGAAAAGACAAATCCCTAAGTAAGGCACAAATCTTGAACTAGATAGAGAATCCGGGTCTCCTGACAAGCTCTCATCACATGAGAAAAGAGTCTGATCCAAGTACCATTAGGTGGCAAGGATCAAGATGATTTTAGGGGGGGAAAAGGATGAATGGATGGAAGGATGGAAGGAAGGAAGGAAGGAAGGAAGGAAGGAAGGAAGGAAGGAAGGAAGGAAGGA
>NW_007184324.1:0-21251 GCF_000164805.1 Carlito syrichta
AAAAAAAAAAAAAAAAAATAAAATATTCAATCCATCAGCAAGAAATATCCATTTTAAGCATATATGCACCCAACATAGAAGCACCAACTTTCGTAAAGCAACTTCTAGGTAAACTTAAAAAGATATTGACTCTAACACTATCATAGCTGGGTATTAAACACCCCACTCACAACCCTAGATAGATCATCAAGACAAAAAATTCAATAGGGAGATCTGGAACCTCAACATGATGCTTGACCAAATGGACTTAACTGATATCTGCAGAACACTCCACACAATCATGTAATATACATTCTACTCATCACCACATGAAATGTACTCTAAGATTCACATGCTTGGCCATAAATCAAGCATAAACAAATTCCATAAGATTGAAATACTGCCATGTACCTTCTCAGATCACAGAGGAATAAAAATAAATATCAGCACCAACAAAGTTCCCTCCCAAACCCACAAAGATATAGACACCAAATAGCATGATACTAAACAACCCCTGTGTCAACATAGAAATCAAAACAGAAATTAAAAGATACCTGGAAACAAATGAAAATGAAGAAACATCTTACCAAAACCTCTGGGATGCCATGAAAGCAATACCAAGAGGGGAATTCATATCTGTATAAACGCACCAGAAGAAAATGGAATGATCACAAGTTAACAGCCTAACAAATCACCTAAGGAAGCTGGAAAAGCAGACCACCAAAACCCTAACTTCAGCAGAAGAATCCAGATCACCAAAATAAAAACCCAAATCTGGGACACAGAAGACAAAAAGATAATACAGAAAAAAAAAAAAAAATGAAAGAAACAAAAAGCTGGTTCTTTGAAAGGATAAACAAGATTGATGGTTTCCCTAGCTAGACTGACCAAGAAAAAGAGAAAAGAAGCCCAAATAAATACAGTCAGAAATGCAATGATCAAGTCACAACTGATATCTAAGAAATACAAAAGATTATCAGAGACCACTATGTACACTTGTATGGAAACAAACTTGAAAACCTAAAGGAAATGGAGGACTTTCTGATATCACACAACCTCCCCAGGTTGAAACAAGAAGAAATTGAGACCCTTAATAGACTAATAACAATCCAGGAAATTGACTAAGTCATAAGAAAATTACCTACAAAAAAAAAAAAAAAAAAAGCCCTGACCATATTGCTTTCCAGCAGAATTCTATAAAACATACAAGGAGGAGCTGATACTAATCCTACTGAAAGTATTCCATGCAATTGAGAAGGATGGAACTCGCCCCAAATCATTTATTAAGCTAACATCTCACTGATACCCAATCAGATAAAGATCCAACAAAGGAAGAGAACTCTAGGCCAATATCCTTGATGAAAACAGATGCTAAAATTCTCAACAAGATCCTAGCAAACCGGATCCAGCAGCACATCTCAAAAATCATCCACCATGACCAAGTAGGCTTCATTCCTGGGATGCAGGGCTAGTTCAACCTTTGCAACACCATAAATGTAATTAAATATATCAGCAGACATAAAAGCAAAAACCACTATCATTATATCATTAGACGCTGAAATAGCTTTTGATAAAATCCAGCACCGCTTCTTGATAAAAACCCTCAAACATCTAGGCATAGATGGAACATACCTCAAAATAGAGTCATCTACAAGAAACTCACAGCCAGCATACTGCTAAACAGACAAAAACTGGAACCATTTTCCCTGAAAACCAGAACAAGACAAGGATGCCCACTCTCACTGCTCCTCTTCAACATAGTTTTGAAAGTGCTAGCTAGAGCAGTCAGACAACAGGAGGAGATCAGGGGTATTAAAATAGGAAAAGAGGAAGTCAAGTTATCCCTCTTTCCCGACAACATGATGCTATACCTCAAAAACCCAAGAGAATCTGTCAAAAACCTCCTTGCACTGATAAAAGACTTTGGCAAAGTCTCAGGGTATGAAATAAATGCGCAAAAGATAGTTGCTTTTCTATACACCAACAATATCCAAACAGAAACCCAAATAAAAAGCACAATCCCATTCACAATAGCCATAAAAAAAGTGAAATACCTTGGCATCTTCCTAACCAGAGAGATGAAAGTCCCATACAACAAAAATTACAAAACACTGCTCAAAGAAATCAAAGATGACACAAACAAATGGAAAATATTCCATGCTCATGGTTGGAAGAATCAACATTGATAAGATGTCCATCCTACCCAAGGAAATCTACAGATTTAATTCAATACCCATTAAATTACCAACAGCATTCTGCTCAGACCTGGAAATGACAATACAGGAATTCATATGGGAACAAAAACAACCACAAATAGCCAAAGGAATCCTCAATTAAACAAAACAAAGCAAAACAAAAAACAAAGCAGGTAGTATCACACTCCCAGATGTTAAACTCCCTTGTTATTGTAAAGCTACAAGAATCAAAACAGCCTGATATTGGTACAAGAGCAGGCATATAGACCATGGAACAGGATAGAGATTCCACAAGCAAAACCTCAATTTCTCAACCGACTCACCTTCAACAAAGCGTCTGCCACAACCACTGGGGAGAGGAGAACCTATTCAGTAATTGGTATGGGAAAACTGACTGAACACATACAGAAGATTAAAACAAGACCCCTTCCTATCATCATACACAAAAATCAACTCTAAATGGATTAAAGACCTAAACATAAAACCTCAAACTGTAAGAACCTTAGAAAATGGAGGAGACACCCCTATGGAAATTGGAACCGGCAGCCAATTTCTGATCAAAACCCCCAAGTGCCCAGACCATAAGAGATAAGACAGACAAGTAGGACCTCATCAAATTGACAAGTTTCTGCAAAGACAAAGAAACCCTCAAGAGAGCAGGGAGACAGCCCACAGACTGGGAAAAAATATTGGCCAACTGTGTATCTGACAAAGGGCTAACATCTAAGATCTACAAAGAACTCAGATGTGCCAAAAAGAAAGAAACAAACAAACAAACTGCCCCATTACAAAGTGAACAAAAGATATGAATAGACACTTCTCAAAAGAGGACATACGAGCAGTCAACAGATTTATGAAAAATGCTCAGCCTCACTAGTCATCAAAGAAATGCAAATTAAAACCACACTGAGATACCACCTAACTCCAGTCAGGATGGCCATCATCAATAACTCAAAAAACAACAGATGCTAGAGCGGATGCGGGAAAAAGGGAACAATTTATACTGTTGGTGGGAGTGTAAACTAATACAGCCTCTGTGAAAAACAATTCCTTAAAAATCTAAAAATTTACCTTCCATATGACCCCACAATCTCCCTACTGGGAATATACCCGGAGGAACTCAAATCACTATTTGAAAAAGATACCTGCATAAGTATATTTATTGTAACATTTTTCACAATAGCAAAAACACGGAACCAACCATGCTGCCCATCGAAAGAGGACTGTATTAAAAAATGTGGTACATGTACACGATGGAATATTACCCAGTCATAAAGAAGGACAAAATTGTGAACTTGAAGCAACTTGGATGGACTTAGAGTCTATAATAGTGAGTGACCTATCATAGAAACAAAGAACTAAATATCACATATTCTCACTCATAAGCGGACCTTGAACACTTTTCATAATACTAAAAGAAAAGGATTGGCAGTAGCGGGAAACTGCTGGGTTGGGGGGCACACCTCATCAATAGGGGTACCTGAATAACGAACATTTGTATACCTAACCCTGAATTGTACTCTACATCTTTAAAGTAAAAAAATCATAAAAAGAAGAAATTTCAGTTTTTATAAGACCTTAAAATTTTATTTATTTAATTTTATTTTAGAGTTGTGGGGTACAAGTGAGGACTTGCTACATAAGTAGGCTGCATACAGGTAAAGTTTAGTCTTCTAACTTGTCCTCTCTCCCCTTGGTAGTGGACCAGGTACCTATAGTGTTGCCATGTACCCTCCTTCTTTCCTCCTCTAGCAGTGTCAAGCATCTGCCGTCTCACCCTTGTGCTACTGTGAATAGTGTTCAGGACCTGCTTATGAGTGAGAGCATGCGGTGTTCAGTTCTTTGTTTTTTTGATAGTTTATTAGTATGATGGCCTCTAGCTGCATCCAAGCTGCTGTGAAGGCCATGATTTTGTTCTTCTTCATGGTTGCATAATATTCCATTGCGTATATGTACCACATTTTCTTGATCCAGTCTACCTTCTATGGGTTTCTGGGTTGGTTCCATGTTTTTGCTATTGTGAATAGTACAGCAGTAAACATGCATATACTGGTGTCTTTTTGGTAGAGCAATTTATGTTGCTCTAGGTATATTCCCATGAAAGGGATTGCTGGATTGTACAGAAGGCCAATTTTTAGTTCTTTTAGAAATCACCACACTGCCTTCCATAGGGTTTGAGCTAGCTTACGTTTCCACCAACAGTGTAGAAGCATCCACTTCTCTTCACAGTTGTGCCAGCACCAGTTGTTTTTTGACTTATTACTGATAGCCGTCTTTACTGGAGTTAGGTGGTACCTCATTGTAGTTTTGGATTGCATTTCTCTGATAGTTAGTGAGGCTGAGCATTTTTTCATGTGTTTGTTGGCTGTTTGTATGTCGTCCTTTGAGAAGTGTCTGCTCATGTTCTTTGCTTACTTTTTAGTTTTTTTTCTTTTAGTTTGAGTTTCTTGTAGATCCTGTCAGATGCATTGCTTGCAAATTTTTTTTCAGTTCTGTGGGTTGTCTCTTTACTCTCTTGATAGTTTATTTTACTGTACAAAAACTTTTCAATCTGATAAGGTCCCACCTGTCTATCTTAGCTTTTGCTGCCCTTGCTTTTGAGGACTTGGTCATGAATTCATTGCTTACTCTGATGTCCACTAGGGTGTCCTCTACATTTTCTTCTAAGATTCTTATAGTTTGAGGTTTTACATTTAAGTCCTCGATCCATTCTGAGTTGATTTTTGTATATGGTGATAAGTAGGGGTCCTGTTTCATTCTTTTGCATATGGCTAGCCAGTTTTCCCAGCACGATTTGCTAAATATGGTTTCCTTTCCCCAGTGCATTTGGTAGGTTGGACACCTTGTCTGTAGATTGCCTTGGGTAGGATGGGCGTCTTGACAACATTGATCCTTCCAATCCATGAGCATGGAATGTTTTTCCATTTGTTTGTATAATCCTTGATTTCTTTGAGCCATGTTTTATAGTTCTTATTGCAAAGTTCTTTCACTTCTTTGGTTTGATTTCAATTTTTTGTGTGTGGCTATTGTGAGTGGAATTGGATTTTTTATTCAGTTCTCCACCTGCTTGTTGTTTTATTGTTGGCATATAGAAATGCAACTGTCTTTTATTTGTTGATTTTGTATTCTGAGACTTTACCAAAGTTGTTTATCAGTATAAGGAGGTTTTTGACAGACTCTCTAGGGTTTTCTAGGTATAGAATAATATTGTCTGCAAAAAGGGATAACTTAATTTCCTCCTTTCCTATTTGAACGCCCATGATTTTTTCTCTTGCTTGATTGTTCTGGCTAGTATTTCCAGGACTATGTTGAACAGGAGGGGTGAGAGTGGGCAGCCTTATTTTATTTAAATTCTCAGGGGGAATGATTCTAGCTTCTGCCCATTAAGCATGGTGTTGGATACAGGTTTGCTATAGATGGCTCTTATTGTTTTGGGGAATGTTTCTTCAATACCTAGATGTTTGAGGGTTTTTAATCAAGAAAGAATGCTGAATTTTATCAAATGCTTTTTCTGTGTCTAATGAGATAATCATGTGGTTCTTGGTTCTACACCTGTTAATGTGCTGAATTATATTTATGATCTTGTGAATGTTGATCCAGGCTTGTATCCCAGGAACAAAGTCCACCTGGTCATGATGGATGATCCTTGAAATATGTTATTGTATACAATTTTCTAGGATCTTGTTGAGAAATTTTGTGTCTGTGTTTATCAGGGAAATAGGCCTGCAATTCTCTTCCCTTGTTGGGTCTTCACCAATTTTGTGTATCAGGATGATATTAGCTTTGTAAAATGAGCTAGGGAGAATTCCTTCTCTCAGTTGCCTGGAATACTTTCAATAAGATTGATATCAGCTCTTTCTTGTATGTCTTGTAGATTTCGCCTGAGAAACCATTTGGTCCAGGACTTTTTTTGGTGGGATGGTTTCTTATAACTGAGTCAATTTCTTGGATTGTTATTGGTCTGTTTAGGGTTTAAATTTCTTCTTGTTTCAACCATGGAAGGTTTGTGATGCCAGAAAATCCTCCATTTCCTTTAGATTTTCCAGTTTATTTGCATACTGATGTTCATAGTTATCTCTGATAATCTTTGGAATTTCTTCAGGGTCAGTCGTGACATCCCCTTTTTCTTTTCGGATTGTGTTTATTTGGACTTTCTCTCCCTCTTTTTTAGTTAATCTGGCCAGGAGTCTTTCCATATTATTTATCCTCTCAGAGAACCAGTTTTTTTGTCTTGTTGATCATTTCTATGACATTTTTGTTTTCTATTTCCTGCAATTGTGACTTTAAGTAATCTGGATTTTTCTTCTGAAATTAGGATTTAATTGTTCTTGCCTTTCCAGCTCTCTTAAGTTAGACGTTAGGATGTTTACTTGGAATCCCTCTATTTTCTTGATATGTGCATGTAATGTTATGACCTTCCCTTGCTACACTGATCTCATGGTATCCCAGCTTTTTTGATATGATATGTCTTTGTTTTTATTTGTTTCTAGGAATCTTTTTATTTCTATATTGATTTCTGTGTTGACTTAAAAGTCATTCAGCAGCATGTTGGTTAACTTCTATGTCTTTTTGTGTTTTGGAGGGTTTTTGTTGGTGGTGATATCTATTTTTATTCCACTGTGATCTGAGAAGATGCTTGGTATTATTTCAACTTTTTGATATTTGTTCATGCTTGATTTATGCCCAAGAATTTGATCAATCTCAGAGTATGTTCCATGCACTGGTGAGTAGAATGTATATTCTCTGGTTGTTGGATGGAGTGTTCTATAGATGTCTTTTAGTTCCAATTCCTCAAGGTTTGTGTAAAGGTCCTGGATCTCCTTGCTGGTTTCTTGCCTCTATGCTCTGTATAGGGCTGTTAGCAGAGTATTAAGGTCCCCGACCATGATTGTATGGGTATTTATGCCCTCTCTTAGTTAATGCAGCAGTTGTTTTGTAAAACCAGGTGCTCCTGTGTTGAGTGCATATATGTACTTGAGAAGAATATTTCTTGCTGGTGGACTGAGCCTTTTATCATTATGTAGTGTTCTTCTGTGTCCTTTTTGACTTTTATTGGTTTGAAATCTGTTTTGTCTGATATAAGAATAACTATTCCTCCTCTTTTTTGTTTGTCATTTGCCTGGAAGATCATTTTCTAGTCCTTTACCTTGAGCCTGTGGATGTACTTTGTAGAGAGATGGGTTTCCTGGCAGCAGAATGTTGGATCATGTTTATTTTGGTCCAGTTTGCCACTCTAGGCCTTTTTAGTGGCATATTCAGTATATTCACATTGAAGTGAATTATTGATATGTGAGAATTTATCCCTGTCATAAGGCTCTTTGATGTTTCTTTGCTTCTTTTCTTTTTTTCATTACTTTTCCTTTCTTTCTAGATTTTGTAGCTAATCTGTGTGCTCTGTTAACTCTGTTCTTGCTTGTGCTTTTGTGATGGGTGGAACCATTCTTTCATTTCTGTGCTCAAAACTTTAAGCATCTATTAAAGTGCTGGTCTGGAGGTGACATATTCTCCTAGGGATTGGATGTCTGGGAAGTATTTTAATTCTCCATCACTAATGAAACTTAGCTTTGTGGAATAGGAAATCCTTGGTTTATCTTCGAGAATGTTAAAGACGGGACTCCAACCCCTTCTAGCCTGTAGGGTTTCTGCTGAGAAATCTATTGCAATTCTGCTGGATCTTCCTTTGTAGGTGATCTGAACTTCACTTTAGTTGCCTTTAGAATTTTTCTTTCATACTTCCTTTGTGGAGATTAATTACTATGTGTCTTGGGGATAGCTTTTTAAATGTAATACCTTGAGAGAGAATCTCCTGCATTTGGATGACTGCCTCTCTAGCAAAATATGGGAAATCTTCTTGGATTATGTCTTGCAAAGCTTGTTCCAGGGTGTTCTCAGATTCTCCTTCTGTTTTGGGGATAAATCATAGATTTGGTTTCTTTACATAGTACTATACCTCTTATAAACTTTGCTCATTCTTTTTCAGCCTCTTCTTTTTTGTCAGACTGGGTTAGTTCAATATTTTGATCTCACATTGTGAGATTCTTTCCTTTGCTTAGTCGATTCTGCTCCCTAGGCCTTTTATTCTACTTTAAAATTCCAGGAAGGAATTCTTTATTAAGGAATATCTTAATTCTAGATTGGACATTTCTTATATTGGTCAGCTCAACTTTTACTTCCTGTATGACTTTTGTTGCCTAAGTGATCTTTGCTTCCAATTTCTCATGGTTTTGTTTAACTGTTTTCACCACCCATTGTCTGAATTCTGTGTTTGTCATCAGGGACAGGTTGCTTTGGGTAGATTCTGTTGTTTGGGGACTGGGAGGTGCTTTTGTAGGTAATGCTTCTTTAAGACTTTGAGGATTTCTGGTGTTTTCCCGCTAGTTCTTCCTCTCTGTGAGGAGCAACTCTTCTCTTTTTTCTTTAAAACTATGTTTTTTGTTTTGTTGTTTTGTAGTTACAGTGTAGCTACCCCAGGGCTTTTTTTTTCCTGCGTTGGAGTCTCACTCTGTCACCCAGACTGGAGTGCAGCGGCCGCTCCCGGCCACCGCAGCCTCGACCTGCTGGGCTCCGGCGATCCTTCCGCCTCAGCCTTCCGAGTAGCCGGAATTACAGGCGCGCGCTACCACGCCTGGCTGATTTTTTGATTTATTGTAGAGATGAGGTCTCGCCAAATTGCCCAGGCGGGTCTCGAACCCGCGGGCTCAGGCAATCCACTCACCTCAGCCTCCCAAAGGCGCGGGATTACAGGCTGAGCCGCCGAGCCAGGCGGAAGGGGAGCTTTTACTCCCACTCCACTACTCTTGCTGGGCAGTGCTCAGAACTCAAAGTGATTTCCCGCTGCAGAGTTATTCCCAGGGTCAGGCTGACCAGATTGCTTTCTGACCCCTGGGGATAGGGAGGGAGAGTGGGCCCTCTGGCTGCTAGCAGCATTGCTAGAGTTTTGGCATCATCCACAGGGCAAAAGAGCTCCCACCATGAAATGGGGTCTCCAGGTGCCTTTTACGGTTCTCATTCCCCCATCACAGGGTGAGCTCGGAACTTAAAAGTAGCAGATTCCCGGTTGCAGCAGGACCTGGCTCCTGAGGCTGGCAAGTGATCCTTCCTGACTGGGTGGGGAGCTGACCACCAGATGCTGGCAGCAGGCACCAAGTGAGTACAACTGACATGTGGGCTTTCTCAGCCTGGAAGCCTACCTTCAAGCACTGCCCACAGGGAATGCTTCTTAGGGGTTGACTGGATTGACTGGCATAGGTGTTTCACTGAGGTGGGTTCCTAGCTCTACATGGGCTCTGGCAGCATGCTGCTGTTCCCTAACCAGGCTTCCTCCCATGTGGGACTAAAGACCCATGAGTGACTGGTAGGAGGAGAACTGTGCTAGACAGTTTCAGGATAACTCACTCTCTCTTGGGCACAAGGCAGGACTGCAGATTCTATGTGAACCTGGCCCCTTTGGGGATGGGGCCTCCTGGCTCCAACACTGGCCACCTAGTCTTTCTCCTCCTTGCTTCCTATGCCAGCATTTATAGGTTTTAAGTTAAGAAGTTCATTTCAAAATGACAATTCTAGAAAAACACAAAATTATTCCAGAAGTACATTTCCGGGTTATAAGTATTTGTGTATGAGAAAGAGCTTTGTTTAATTTCCTTGTCAAGTCAACAGAATGTAAGCACACTTGCAATAATTGGGCTCTTTGTCTTTTAAATTTAAAATATAGGGGCATTTTAACATTCCTCATAACTTTGACTAGTTTACTCAATACTTTTGATTGAAGTATTTTTATTCTAATCGATTGCACATTTAAGAATGCCAAGCAAGCTGAAGGAAAAATAAGTGTTAATCGAATGGTAGTCTGTAGGCACATTACCTCAGTGCTTGTGACAAGTACTTCTGAATTTTTAAAAGTCAGTTTTATAAAGATAGGTTGTGTGATTTCCCCTTCCCCTATAGACTTAGAAAAAGTTGGTGTTTTTAAGATGGGTCTTGCAAAGTGGGAAACAGATTGATTGGGCAGATTTTATGACATAATAGCATTGGATTGATGGACAGAGCATGATGTAGGTCTTGAAGGGAGATTTGATAAGTAAACTGTATTTGATAAGTGAGCTGTCTGCCCAAGTGAATAGAAATCAATTTTCAGGAATTTCCAGGCAGTGCAATTATTTATTGGTTTATAGTCTTAACTTTCCTGGGCAAATAACTTAGCTGTATTAACCATGTGGTTTTACTTAGTTCTAACAATTACATCATGTTAATATAGGTGACTGCAGTTCTCACTGTTTTGTAAAAACTTTTCCACCCTCACATATGTATCCTGTAAGTTAATCCAAGAAGATATGCATCCAGTCAGGCATAATCATCTCTTCATGAAGAGGACCTTAAACATATAAACAAGAAGAATAGTACTAAATGAGAAAGAATTCATATCTTTATCTAAGAAAATGCCTGTCAAGTTGTACTCATGACTCATCCTTGAGATTTATGCAGAGCCTCCCTTTCCAGCCTTAAGTCCCATCTTAACCCCCGTCAGCTGCCAAACCTGAAATGATAAGTCAGATGCTTGAGAGAGCAAAGAAGAGGGAATTTACAGGCCAGATATCAAATTATATCTTTTCATATACGCAGGAAACCTCCAGGAATCTGATTAGGTAAATGAACAACTCCTAAGGATAGGAGTGGGGAAAGAGAGAATCAAGATGGAAGTGAGCAGAAGAGTAGGGATTTCCTTTATCCTCTGGGTGAAACACAAAAACATCTTTTCAAATAGTACTGAGAATAGCCATTTATTATTACTTATTTAACATTTGTTTTGAATTTTGAGATGAGTATCCTTTTATTTAAGTTATTTTACAGACTCAATATTTCTTTAGTTTTAATTCTTAGTGGTAGAATTAGTGGGTAAAAGTGATGAGCATTTTTTTTGAGTTGGTGTCTCCCTTTCGCCCAGGTTGGAGCGCAGTGGCACACTGCTCATGGCCACAGCAGCCTCGACCTGCTGGGCTCAGGTGATCCTTCCACCGCAGCCTTCTAAGTAGATGGAATTACAGGCATGCACAAGACACCTAGCAAATTTTAAAAATTTATTATAGAAATGAGGTCTTGCCAAGTTGCCCAGGCTGGTCTCGAACCCGTGGACTCAGGCAAGTCTCTCAGCTTGACCTCTCAAACTGCTGGGATTATAGGAATGAGCCACTGTGCCCGATCTGGGATGCACATTTTTTTGAGGCTTGTGATCTGTAATGCCACCCTGTTCTAAGCTGTATCTAATTTTTTTGCATCTTTGATAATACTAAATTTACATTATAATTTTATCTTTTTCTAATGTGGTATATAAAGCAATTGTCTCTCATTATGCTTTGAGTTAGCATGTATTTGATTATAAATGAGTTTGAATTTTTTTAAGCTTAATTTTATTCATGATTTCTTAAAGTGCCTATTGAGGTGCTATGATTTCTTTATGGGGTAACAGTAGACATTTATATCCTTATTTATTGTAAAATATCTTTACATGTAAAATGTATTAATACTTTATCACCTATAATATGCTGTAAATATTTTCCCAGTTTGCAATGTTTCTTTGCTTTGCTTATGATAAATTTTGTGATACTAAATTATTACATGTTTATATAACCAGATAGATCAGTCTCTTCTTTTTGGTTATGATTTTACTAGTATGCTTAGAAAGTAGTTTCCACCATAAGACTACATAATCACTATAAAAATATATTTTATTTTACAAAATTGGAAATATGCTATAAGTATTGTCAGATTGCTTTTTTCTCCTTTAAAATTATATCATTAGCATTTCCTTTTATTGAATATTCTTTAATGACTTCTACATCAATTCAATTATATTGTATTGTCATATTATCACTCATGTAATCATGTCCTTATTCTTGGACATTGAAGTTTCTTCCAATTTTCACTATTATAAAGTATACTGTTGTGAACATTCCTTTACATAAACCGTAGTTAAAATTTCTGACTATGTCTGTGGAATAAATGTCTATATTAGGATTGTCCATTTAAATAGTGTGGGCATTAAAAAATTCATTTTATTTTATTTAACACTTTTTTTTATTGTGGTAGCATACACAAAACATAAAATTTACCATCTTAACCATTTTTCAGGGTACAGGTCAATAGTATTAATTACATTGACATTGTTGTATAATCAATGTCTAGGACTCTTTTCATCTTGCAAAACTGAAACTCTATACCCATTAAACAAGTCCCCATTCTTCAACCCACACTTGATCCCAGCACCTGGCAACTGCCTTCTACTTTGTGCTTCTGTGAATTTGGCACTCTAGGTACCTCATATAAATGGAATTGTATGTATTTGTCTTTTTTTGATTGACTTATTTCTATAATGTCCTCCAGTTTTTATCCACTTTGTAGCATTTGTCAGAATTTCTTTCCTTTTTAAAACTAATATTCTTTTGTGTGTATATACCACCTTTTGTTCATTTTTTAAATTTTTCAGTGCACAAAATATTTACCATTCATTTTAAAGAGGATCTTGGATAAAAAATTTTAGAATAAATACCTTTGGGTATTAAAATATTATAGGTTTAAATCATTAAGAAGCAGATGGTTGGGAAGATGGCGGTGGAGCTGGTGGGAATGTGCCAGTCTCTTTGTAAGTAAGTGTGTGCAAGGATGAATGTGTGTGTGTGTGTGTGTGTTGTGTGTGTGTATGTAAGTGAATGTGTGAGTTTCTGACTGAGTGGAAACTCAGGAACAAGCAGCCCAGGCTCTCTTGGTGAAGTGACCACTGCTTCTGCTGCTCTAATCCCAGTGATTCCTGTGGTACAGGAACAAGTACCATTTTCTGAATCTAACAGAGTCTGCCTTGGGAGGGAGCCACAGGGGGCAGCCACCACTTGGCACCCAGTTCTGCCACCACTACCTTCAGCACCAGGCTGGACACTGGCAGAAATAACTGTGGTGAGAGCCTGGTGAGGGAACCAGAGGCTGAGCTCCTCAGAGGAGAAGATGCAGGCACTCTGCTATTGCCATCATCTTGAAACCTGAGCAGAGAAATACTCTGGGGTGCCCACCAATGAGCAACAGACCAGCTAGGCGGTCAACTCCACATCTCTCTTGGGTTGATCGTCATGAACTGAGGAGGGGGGGTATATCCAAATACATAATCCCCAGGGTGACAAGGCAGGTATGAATTTCCAGTCACACCATCCTCCACCTTGGCCCAGCTGCAGGCCTACAGGTGTGTCACAGAAGGAAGGATCCAGCTGGAGAAGGGTAGGACGAGTGAACTCATCCAAACCCCCTCCCCCAGCAGTCTATGAAATGTCTGACCCACATGGGAGGAAGCCTAGTGGAGCCAGGAAGGACTCTTGCACTGAGAGGACCCTTCTGTGGGGTGAGTCTAGCTGATGTGCCTGCTGCTAGGACCTGGGGGGAGAGACAATCTGGCACCTCTTTCACAGAACAGGGCCAAGAGAGGGGATCCAGCAACAAATTGTGGGAGCCACTTCTGCCACATTTGGGGAGGTAAAACCTCACTCTGCCAGAGAAAACCCCACTGACCATATGAAGAGCAAGAGGTGGGAGTGGAGGGTGGGCCCCTCTTTCCTCCACTATAAGCCAGATACTGTGGATGCTGGGAATGTGCTGGCAAACAAAGACAAAAACAAAAACACCCTGAAGTTACAGTACATGCCACAAGACAGAGCTCAGTGCTCCTGAATTTTTTTTTTTTTTGCTTGCCCTGTTTTTTTTTCTTTCTTTTTTTTGGTGTGTGTTCATTTTTCAGTTTCCCTTTTTTTCTCTTTTTTTCTATTTTTTCTCCCTTTCTGTATTCTTTTCTTTTCTTTTACATTTTCTTGGACTCAGGGGGCACACATTAGTTCCCATTGCATGGACATATTGTGTGGTGATAGGGAGTGGGACTCAGGGGACCCACACCCCAGTCAGTGAACATTATGACCTGCAGGTAGCTTCTGAATTTTAGTTCCCCTTCCACCTCATTCAACTCTCACTGCAAAGAGACAACTCAGCACTGTTTAAAAATAGAACAAATTCAGAGGGCCTGCTCAAGGAAGGGTGGGGATTGAGAAACAATAGATGTGAAAGCTTCTCTCTCTCTCACTGAGTAATGAAATTAAAGATGAAGAAAACAAATCTGTCACAAATGAGAAAATCAACAGAAGAACACAGGTAACCCCCAAAGTCCTAAAAAGACAGCTCCTGAAAAAACAGACTTCAGAGCTCAAACAATGGAGAGTTCCCAGAACAACTGGTCTCAGAATACAAATGCAGAGATCAAGGAGTGGATGGAGAAAATGAATAAAGAAAACAAGAAACAAAAATGAATGAAATTGTAACAGATTTTGGTCATAGAAAACTCCATCATGAAATAACAAACTGACAAACGTGGAAAGCAGAATTAACCAAGCAGAGGAAAGAATCTTAGAGCTTAAAGACTAAATATGGAATTAACCCAATCTATTAAAAACATAGAAATAAAATAGAAAAAAAAATAAACAACACCTGCAAGAGATAAAGAATTATGTCGAAAGGCCAAACTTACATCTGATTGGTATCCCTGAAGCAGAAAAGGAAATGGAGAACACCTTGGAAGAAGCATTCCGCAAGGTCAAGAAAATGTTTCCCATCTCACCAGAAAAGTGACCATCCAAGAACAAAACATTCAGAGAATCCCTGTAAAACATCAGACGAGAAGACCAACCCCTAGACTCATAGTAATTTGACTACACAAAGTAGGAATAAAATAAGAAGTTAAAAGAAAGCAAAATAGCATCCTAGAGCCCTCTGACAGAGTTAAACTCTCATATTTCAATAATCAACCTTAATGACCACTAAATGACCACTAAAAAGACCTAGAATGGCAAACTGGATTAAAAAGCCACAATCCAACAGCTTGCTGCCTTCAGGAAACTCATATCACTACAAAGGACACCTAGAGACTCAGAATTGGAAGCTAGAAAGTGAACTTTCAGGCAAATGGAAAAAAGAAGGCAGGAGTAGCTACCCTAATATTGATAAAACAGCTTTCGTGTTATCAAAAATTAAAAAGTATACAGAGGAACACTACAGATTGACAAAAGGTCAGTTCACACCAACAAGAACTATCCATTCTAAACATATAGCCACCCAACATGGGAGTACCTGTTTTTATAAATCAACTGCTAAGTAAACTAAAAGAGGACATTGACTCACACACAATCATAAATGGAGACTTAAATATCTCACTAACAACCCTAGATAGAACACTGAGGCAAAAAATCAATAAGGAGATCTGGAACCTCAACTTGACACTCTACTAAATGGACTTAATAGACATCTACAGAACACTTATCCCAACAACTACAGAGTACACATTCTACTCATCAGCACATGGCACATACTCCAAGATTGACAACATTCTTAGACATAAATCAAGCATAAACAAATTCCAAAAATTGAAATAATACCATGCATCTTTTCAGAATACAATGGAGTAAAAATAAATATTGTTACCAAGATACCCCCAAAACGTACAAAAACATGGACACTAAACAACATACCACTGAATGACTCCTGGATCAACCTGGAAATCAAGACAGAAATGAAAAGATTCCTGGAAACAAATGAAAACAAAGACACATCTTATCAGAATCTCTGGGATGGTATGAAAGCAGTATTAAGAGGAAATTTTATAGCTTTGCACACACACATCAAGAAAACTGAAAGAGCATAAGTAAACAGCCTAATGTCACACCTAAAGGAGTTAGAGAGGCAAGACCATTAAAATACTAACTTTAGCAGAAGGATCCAGATCACCAAAATAAAGTCACAGCTGCAGGGCATAGAAACAAAAATATCATAGAAAAAAAATTGACAAGACAGTAAGCTGGTTCACTGAGAAGATAAATAAAATTGATGGATCCCTAACCAGACTGACTAAGAAAAAAGAGAGAGAAACCCCAAATGAATACAATTAGAAATGAAAAAGATGAAGTCACAACTGACTTAGAAGAAATTAAAAAAAATTATCAAACATAACTATGCACACCTGTATGGAAATAAACTTGAAAACCTAAATGAAATGGGGGACTTTCTGAGATCACACAACCTTCCAGGGCTGAAAGAAGAAGAAATTTAAACCTGAAATAGACCAATAACAACCCAGGAAATCAACTTTGTCATAAGAAATCTACCTATTAATAAAAAGCACTATTCCAGCATTTCTACAAATCATATGAGTAACTGAAACAATCCTATTGAAGATATTCTGGGCAATCGAGAAAGATGGAACTTTCCTGAAATCATTTTGTGAAGTTAACATCTCACTGATACCCAAACCTGGTAAAGACCTAACAAGGAAAGAGAATCACAGGTCAATCTCCTTGATGAACATAGATGCAAAAATTCTCAGCAAGATGCTAGCAAATTGGATCCAACAATGCATCTCAAGAATCATCCACCTTGACCAAGTAGGCTTCATTCCCAGGATGCAGGGCTTGTTCAACATTCACAAGCCCATGAAAGTAATTCAATACATTAACAGACTTAAAAACAAAACCACATGATTATATCATTAGATGTAGAAAAACCTTTCAACAAAATCTAGCATGCATTCTCAATAAAAAACCCTTGAACACCTAGGCATAGAAGGTATGAAACTTGTTAGAAATGCACAGGCGGTAGAATTTTTTACATAGCTTGGGTAGGTGTTGTTACCATATTTTTTAGTTGTTGTTATAATAAAAGGGATGATTAGAAGTGTGAGTGAGAGCAGGATGGAAGATGGGAATAGATTTATTACTTTTATTTGGAGTTGCACCAATTTGTTGGTTCCTAAGACCAACGGATTACTTCTATCCTTTAAAAGTAAGAAAGCCATACTGTTACTTATGGGGGCATGAGTTAGCAGTTCTTGCATACTTTCTTGGTAAATAAGAAGTTTTGAGTTTCTATTATTAGATTCACAATCTAATGTTTTGTTTAAACTATATTTACAGTAAATGTAGCCTATGATGAGTTCGGGGTTGGTAGATAGTAGGATAAGGGGTAGGGGTAGTCATACACTAATGTATAACTATTAGTGTATTTTCTCGGGTGAAGGAGGGGTTGATACTGCTAATGTGGTATGTATATTTTCCTCGTTGTGTTGTGGGTAGCATGTATAGGGAGTAAAGAGTGGTGATAAGTATGTTGGTCCCTATTAAAATAACCGTTAAGTGTGATCATGAGAAGGATGCTATTATTACAAATAGCTCACCGATCAAGTTAATGGTAGGAGGGCGGGCTACATTTCTCAAAATAGTAAGAGCCATCTATAATAAACCCACTGCCAACATACTGTTCAATGGACAGAAGTTAGAAGCATTCTCCTTGAAAACAGGAAAAGGAAAATGTTGCCCATTCTCACCCCTCCTGTTCAATATAGAGCTGGCAGTCCTTGCTAAAGCAATCAGATGAGAGAAGAAAATTAAGTGTATCCAAATAGGAATAAAGGAAGTTAAGCTAGCCCTCTTTTTGGATGATATGATCCCATATCTTAAAAACCCAAGGGAGTCCGCCAAAAACCTTCTTGCACTCATAAATGACTTTGGTAAAGTTTTGGGATACAAAAATCAACATGCAAAAGATATTATCTATGATGGTTGTTGTTTATTTCAATAAAATAATATTTTATGCTCTAACTTGTTAGCTATGATGAAAACTGAGTATATCTATTCAGCTGTCAGCTCCAACTTAAAAAAAAATTTTTTTTCTGTAATTCCATGACAGATTATAAAACTCTTTTCTATTTTAATTTCTATTTATTTCTTTTTTCTTTTTTCAATTGTAGTTAATTCCAATTTTCATTCATGTCATTTTGATGCTTTTGACAACTACCTGTAAGTTTCTTGTTCTGTTATGTTTTCTACATGATAGATTCACCACGAAGAGCTAGACTTTAAACAATTTTTTTTGAATGATTTATCCTGGAGTAGGTATTCATCACTGTCACTTAGATTCATTCTCTGTGTGCTCAGTGTTAAACTTTTGGATAATAGCATTGTCACATTGTCATGCTATTCTGATGGTTTTCAGATTTTTTTCATTTAAGAAAAGAAAGATGACCCATAATCTTGCCACCCAGAGTTATGTATTGTTAACATTTGCCATTAAATTTTTTTCTTTCTTTATCCCTCTCTCTTCTTTCCCCACATATACATATATACCAACAACAACTAATTTGACATTGTTTGACATACTATATAATACACAAAATAAACAGAATATTTGTATAATTATATAATACATAGATATAATCCTGCCTTTTTTCCACTTAGTGTTATATTGTGGTCATTTTCCTATATCATTCCAAAATTACAAAGATTTTCTAATGGTTGAGATATATATTTCACTCATATATTTGAATATCACCTACCTACTCATATTTGAACATTTCAGTTGTTTCCAACATTTTTTAGACTGTAACAATTCAATAATAAACACTTTTCTTCATAAACTTTTCCATACTTCTATTTATTTCTTCAGTTTTGATACCTATAAATGAAATTGCTACGACAAAAGTTCTAAATATTATGAGGCTCTTTTTATATATTATAAAGCTGCATTTAAAAAAATTTTAAAACCTTTTTATTTTAAAGATGTGGGGTACAATTCAGGATTATGTATACAAATGTTCATTATGCAGGTACCCTTGTTGATGATGAATGCCCCCCCCCTGCAGTTTCCCTCAACTACCAATCCCACCACCACCATCCCCTGGCAGTTTCTCACTACTGCCAATCCCTTCTTATAGTATTATAATTGTTCAAGGTCCGCTTATGAGTGAGAACATATGGTACTCTGTTCTTTGTTTTTGTGATAGATCACTGAGTATGATAGACTCTAAATCCATCCAAGTTACTGTGAAGTCCATATATTTGTCCTTCTTTATGGCTGCAAATATTCCATTGTGTATATGTACCACATTTTAAAATCCAGTCCAGTTTTGATGGGCAGCATGGTTGGTTCCATTTTTTTTTTTGCCATTGTAAATAGTGCTGTAATAAACATCTGTGTGCAGGTGTCTTTTTTGTAGAACGATTTGTGTTCCTCTAAGTATGTTCCCAATAGGGAGATTGCTGGGTCATATAGAAGGTCAATCTCTAGTTCTTTCAAAAATCACCACACTGTTTTCCAAAGAGATTGCACTAGTTTGCATTCCCACCTGCAGTGTAGAAGCGTTCCTTTTCCTCCGCATCCTCACCAGCATCTGTTGTTGTTTGCTTTATTAATGATGGCCATTATTACTGGTGTTAGTTCATAGCTCAGTGTGGTTTTGATTTGCATTTCTCTGATGATTAGTGAGGTTGCACATTTTTTCATGTGTCTGTTGGCTGCTAATATATCTTCTTTTGAGAAGTGACTATTCATGTCTTTTGCTTACTCTTTAATGGGCCTCGTTCACCCCCCCCTTTTGGCATGTTTGAGTTCCTTGTAGATCCTAGATGTTAGGTCTTTGTCAGATATACAGTTGGCAAATATTTTTTCCCATTCTGTGGGCTGTCTCCCCGCTCTCTTGATGATTTCTTTGCAATCAATTTTTAAACATTCTTTGGCAGACAATTAGATTATTTCCAAATTATTGCTGAAAAATAATTTGTATTTAGACCATTGACATTCAAAGATATTTCTGATATGGTTGGGTTAATATTTAACATATTTGTTAGTGTTTATTTTTTGTTCTATTTTGCTTCTCATTTTTGCCATTTACTCTTGTTCTACCATTTGTAATTTTAACTGAACTTTTCTTGCAATTTCAGTTTATCTATTTTCTTAGCATATCAATTATTGTTTTTTATTAGTTTTTAGTGGTTGCCAAGCATTTACAATAGAATTTGCAGCTAATCTAAGTACATTTTCAAATAACACTATCCCACTGCATCATTTTCCTTCTCTCTACAGACAGCTTAATATTTCTTTGCTGATAGTTCTACTGGGAACAACTCGCTCAAGTTTTGTTGTCTGAATAAGTATTTATTTTTCCTGAGGTTTGAAGGAAAACTTCTCAGGGCACACCACCCTTAGTTGATGGACTTTTTCTCTCAAAAGTTTCAATATTTTACTTTATTATTCCCTTACTTGTATTTGTTCCTGAGAAGCCAGATGTATTCTTATTTTTTCATTTCTGGATGGGAAAATGTTCCTGTTGATTCTTCTAAAATATTTTTAATTTTTAATTTCCAGAAATTTATATGTCATGTGCTCAGGTGAGAATTTTTTTGTTTTAACATATTTTTTATTTTAAAATTGTGGGGTACAGTTAAGGGTTAGGTATACAAATATGCATCATTCAAGCACCCTTGTTGATAAAGGGTGTTCCTCCATCCCCAGACAGATATTGACTACCGTTAATCCCACCTCCCTCCCCCCCAATAGTTTCCCACCACTGTCAATCCTTTTCTTGAATATATAGATATTCAAGGTCCACTTATGAGTGAGAACATGTGATACTCAGATCTTTGTTTCTGTGAGAGATCACTCAGTATTATAAAATTTAATTCCATCCATGTTGCTGTGAAATTCATGATTTTGTTCTTTTTTATGGTTGCATAGTATTCCATCATGTATATGTACCACATTTTTAAAATCCAGTCCTCTTTTGATGGACAGCATTGTTGGTTCCAGGTTCTTGCTATTGTGAACAATGCTGCGATAAACATACGTGTGCAGGTATCTTTTTTATAGAGTGATTTGAGTTCTTCAGGGTATATTGCCAGTAGGGGGATTACGGGGTCTTATGGGAGGTCGATATTTAGAGCTTTTAGGAATCGCCACACTGCTTTCCACAGAGGTTTCACTAGTTTACACTCCCACCAACAGTGTAGTAGTGTTCCCTTTTCACCACATCCTCTCCAGCATCTGTTATTTTTTGTTATTGATAATGGCCATTCTGACTGCAGTTAGGTGGTATCTCAGTGTAGTTTTAATTTTTATCTCCTTGATGATTAGTGAGGTTGAACATTTCTTCACGTGTCTGTTGGCCACTTGGATGTCTTCCTTTGAGAAGTGTCTGTTCATATCTTTTGCCCACTTTATATGGGGTTGTTTGTT
>NW_007184324.1:21377-33476 GCF_000164805.1 Carlito syrichta
TCTCAGAGCTAGAAAAAACAACACAGGAATTCATATGGAAACACAAATGACCAAGAATAGCCAGAACAATTCTCAGCAAAACAAAAACAAAAACAAAAACAAAACAGGGGGTATCATATTACCAGACTTCAAACTTTACTATAAAGCTACAATAATCAAAACAGCTTGGTATTGGTACAGGAACAGGGATATAAACCAATGGAATAGAATTGAGATTCCAGAAGCAAAACCTCAATTTCTCAACCACTCATCTTCGACAAAGCCTTTACCACCTACCACTGGGGAGAGTAGAACTTTTTCAGTAAATGGTGCTGGGAAAACTGACTGACTACATGCAGAAGATTCAAACAAGACCCCTATCTATTCCCATACACAAAAATTAACTCTAAATGGATCAGAGACCTAAATGTCAACCCTAAAACCATAAGAACCTTAGAAAATGCAGGACACACCTTTATGGAAATTGGATATGGCATCCAATTTCTGAACAAAATCTGAAATGCATTGGCCATAAGAGACAAGATAGACAAGTGGGATCTCATTAAACTGACAAGTTTCTGCAAAGCCAAAACTACATTTTCAATTTAACTCACACCTTTACTGGTCTATTTTCAGTTTTGTAAGTGATTCATTCAATAGTTATTTTTCAGTACTTGACGGATTATTTCACTTAATACTCAACAACTCAGAAGGGAAGTACTTACAACAAATAGTGAGAGTTTTGATTGTGTGGAGAATCAGACTACATAAAAACCAGAATTTTAAACAGATTAACCTGGGGTTTGACCCCTCAGACTTTAAGGTTTTGAACACAGATATCCAGTATTGCCAATTATTCCTTATTACTTTTTTTTTAGTGGCAAAGCTCCATTTGAACATTGGAGATTTTTAAAAATTCTTTTAGCTTTAAGCATTTTTTCCTTTCTTTTTCCTTCTTTCTTTTTTTTTGAGTTGGAGTCTCACTCTGTCACCCAGACTGGAGTGCTGTGGCATGCTCCCGGCCACTGCAGCCTCGACCTGCTGGGATCCTGCAATCCTTCTGCCTCAGCCTTCAAAGTAGCTGGAACTACAGGTGTGTGCTACCACGCCCGGCTAATTTTTTGATTTATTGTAGAGATGAGATAAACAAGCAAGAGATGTATTCAGGGATATTCCTGTGAAGCATAAAGGAGGAGGAGAAGGCGTAGATAGGGAAGGCATTCAGAATGTGATGTAGATTGAAAACCTGTAAGAGGAGAGAGGGAAGGAAATATTGCCTAGGAAAAGCCTCAGAGCTCAGCACAATTCTTATAAGTTTACAGCCAGGTAAGTGGAAAGTCCTGAGTCAAAACTGTGCATTAGAGGAGTTGAATTTCGGCTCATGCTAGATACCCACCATGTTAATGGGAGCAGCATCTAGGTGCTGTCAGTCAACTACACTTTCACAGCAGATTCCTTCTTTTTTTTGAGTCAGAGTCTCATTCTGTTGCCCAGGCTGGAGTGGCATGCTCATGGCCACCGCAGCCTTGACTTGTTGGGCTCAGGTGATCCTTCTGCTTCAACCTTCCAAGTAGCTGGAATCACAGGTGCTTACCACCACACTCGGCTAAATTTTTTGATTTACTGTAGAGATGAGGTCTTACCAAGTTGCCCAGGCTGGTCTCGAACCCGTGGACTCGGCCCAATACTCTTGCCTCTGCCTCCCAAAGTGCTGGGATTACAGGCATGAACCACCGTGACTGGCCTCACAGTAGGTTGGTTCTCTTGAAGGAGACTTTGGTGGTATACCTCCATGACTGCTATGGTTATGCATGCCCATAATTTAAAAACAAAACAGTACTACAATTTTATAATGAAAAAAGCAGTCTTATGCTCATTCTTACCCTTATCTAATTCTGCTCCCCATAGTCAAGCACTTTTAAATCTTTTAGCTAATTCTTCTGGGATTTTCATGTTTCGAATTGACATTCATATACTGCTATTTCTGGGTTTTGTTAATCGTACATGTCAACTTCTGACTTCCTATTATGGAAGATGAAGTTTTAGCTCACTTACGTATTATCCAATCATCCCTCTCCTACAACCATTTCTTCTCTTTACTATTTTTACATAAGCTTCGGTTAGACATTTATTCAATGTTTACATTATTCTGATGTAAATGTTATTCACAACTGAGCCAAGTAGTGTACTATGGCTACATTTGCTTTCTTAAATAGTTTTTTATTCTCCTGGAGTTAATAATTATCCTGTTGTGTGTCTTATTACTTATTCATCCTGAAGTTCTTTACTTTATAGCTCCTATACATGATTGTATTTGATGGAAGGATCTTCCCCTCTCCTTAAAAAAAAATTGATTAACTCGTACTTACCCTTCAGGTCTCATGGCATGCATCATTTGCTCAAGGAAAACTTCTGTGACTCTATATATCTGGGTAAAATTTCTTTGTTATATACTCATATGGAGTTCTATTTTTCCCCTTCATGGACCATTATTTAAGTCGGTTATTAAATACGTATTCAATCAATGATTGACATTTGCTCAAGTAAGCAAAAGTCTTTTCTGCTTTTTTGGTTGTCATAATAGTCTTAGCATTTAGTACTTAATGTTGTTGTCTGGCAAAGAACAACAATACCAACAACAACAAGAAAAGCTTACTAGGTACTCCTATGTGACAGTCACTGTTCTTAGTACTTCAGGTATATTAATTTACTTAATTCTTAAAATGTAGTAGATGATATTACAACTCCTAATTTATATATAAGAAACTTGAAGCACAGAAAAGTTAAATAACTCGCCATGAATATGCAGCTAGTAAGTAGCAGAACTAAGATTGGAATCCATTCCAGCACTCACTAATATTTATTGAGTAGATAGAATAAATGAATTGCAAACAGTTCTTCAGGGCTCTTATAGATGAAAGCAGTAATGGAGTGAGCTGCCCTTGATGCCCTATAGCTAGAGTATTTATAAATAGTAAGTACAAGCTGCATTATTGTGATATATTTAAATAAACTAAAAGAAAGGCAGAATTGGAACCATTTATAAAGCAAACAATTTACTTAGGGCTATGTAAAGAAAACTGTGCACATTCAATCCCCACCTTCTCAGTCTTTCCAAAGGTAAATGCCTAAGCTATCCAGGAAAAATGAAGTGTCCTTGTTTATCAGGTGAGCAAGTTGGGTAATTCTCTTTCTGCTTCCCTTTTCTTTTCTTGTGATGCTTTATGCCCCAAGTACCTTATTGAACATCCATTGCCTAATCTGTTGGGATATAGTATTTTTTATAACACAACTATATATTAAAAATTCTAGTTTTGTTTTGGGCTCTGATTACCTATTTTCTATGCTTTCAAGAATGTCATTCTGTAATAAGTAAATTTAAAAACTGTAGCTTCCCCCCTTAGTATCTTTCACCTTAACATTTCCCGTTTCTTTAGCACATTTTCAATGTTTTATGTACAACAAAAGCATTACCAACTCCCCAAACCTCCACTCTTGGTAAATATGTATAAGAACTTTTGTTTTTCTTACAAAACTAAAGATGTTTAAAGATAAATGTTAGGGCAAAGCATTCTTTCCTTGCAACATGTGTACATTTTGTTTTCTACTTCAACTAACTCAAGATTTTGTTTAGTGGAAGCTGCCTTGTCTTATTAAGAAATTTAGCTAGCATCTAAAATTTGTATTGGCAGGATTAATTGCATAGAGAATTGCTTTCATGGGTTTGCTATAGATAATTTACAACTCTATGTTACTTCTCTAATATTTTATTATTTGAAGTAGAATCATGTATGCTTTCCCCAAAGTGATGGTACAATGTTTCCCTGGAGTTGAAAGTTTCATTTGAAATTAGGGCTTTTGCAAGACAGACTGTAGCATAAAAATTATTGTGCCCTATTAGAGGAATGTGATGGCTGTTGCAAATCACCAGAATGGAAGTTAGTCAGAAGTTGGTTATCGTAATTTCACACACCCTTGTCTTACAGCACTCTGAGTGACTTGCTTTCAGCCAGGATACTTGTACTGTACTTGAATAGATCTAGTAAGAAGCTTAGCATTATATAAAAAAGGAAGATATATGACCTCCTTCTTGGCCTAATTTGAAAGATACTAAAATTCATGGAGTTCAAAAATTTAGAGAAGTTATGAACATGGGGGGACTTTGATGAATGATCAATCATGGGTAGGATGTAACACTGGCTTAGGCAGCCAAGGAGTGGTTTGGTGATTTCGTTGGAGTGATGGAGGTGAAAAGGATCCTGATGAAGGAAGTATTGCAATACTAAAGATAAATAGGGCCTGCTTTATAATTTGCACAAGTATTTGACTTGACCATTTTCTTTCATTAAGAACTAGAGAATGGACAGTGATATCCTAGATTCTACTGATAACCAAAACCAATTTCAGAAGAGACAGCTTTAAACATTTAAAGTGTTTCTGAAAGGTACTTCATATCCTGAGTGCCTTTCACACAGTAGATACTATTTTGAATGAATGAATAAAACTGTATGTAGAAAGACAAGACTCAGAGGAGATGAATGCAGAATTATTTTGTTCTAGAGAGCAGTGACTGTAATCTTTTTTCTCTGTTGGATTACATCATTTTCCACCTGGAAAAATGACGATCTGAAATATTCTTTAGGCTTCCATAAGCAAGAATTTATTAACTAATCAAAGATTATCAAGCACACGCTATGTGGCAGAAATATTCTAGATCCTGGGACTATAGCAATAAATTAAAAAAAGAACATGTTTATGCTTTTATAGCTTACATTCTAGTTGGGTGACAGGAGGGTGGAGGGCGGAGAGAGAGAGAGAGAGAGAGAGAGAGAGAGAGAGAGAGAGAGAACTAAATACCTGTCAGGTGGTGATAAGTCAGAGCATAGACAATAATAAATTTACTTTTTATACGATATTTAGGTTAAGCTTTTCAATAGGCTGACATTTGAACAGAGACCTGGATGAAGTGGGGAAGATGACCAGGTATATAACTGGTGAGAACATTCCAGAGGGGAATAAAGAGGTAGATGTTGCAAATGACTTCGTCTTCATAGTACCCTAATATCTGTTTGCCAACAAGTTGCCTTCAACTTCTAGGCCCTTTCCAGTGTGTTCCACCAATCTGTCTTCTTGTGGAAACCCCAGTGATTTACTTCTTTATTTCTCACCTGTTAAGGATAATGTCTCATTTATTGAGGACCTGGACATCAGTTACCTAATTTTTTTTTCACAACAACTCTGCAAAGCAGACTTTACTATTTTCATTTAAAGATGAGAAAACTGAGGCCCCAAGAGGTCACATAATTTGGTAGCAGTGGCAAAATGCAGGTTTTCTAATTCTAGAGCCTCCTTTTCATTTTTTTACACGGTCTCTAAATATTAATTTGGCTTATCTTTGTTTCATAATCTTGCTATCAGGCAAGAGCTAGTGTATCGAAAGCCCCAAATCATTTAATGAGTTGATGTTTTTAAATTTAATTGTTTTATTTTATTATAACTGTATATTCCCATGCAATTTTAAATAGTAATACAGAGGAGATCTTATGCACCCTTTACTCCATTTCCCACAATGACATCTCGCAAAACTACGGTACAATAGAGAAGAGAAAAATTGAGGCAAGTCCTAAGGATTGTATGAAACTATAGTATAATACTGGGTCTTTTTGGGGGGGGGAGTTGATTTCTTATTTATTTATTTATTATTATTGTTATGTTATAAAGATGTGGGGTACAATTCAGGGTTAGGTATACACAGGTTAATTATGCAGGTACCCTTGTTGATGAGGCATGCCCCTCCTTCCCCTAGCAGTTTCCCTCAACTTCCAATCCCACCCCCTCCCCTGACGGTTTCCCACTACTGCCAATCCTTTTCTTATAGTATTATAATTGTTCAAGTTCTGCTTATGAGTGAGAACATATGATACTCTGTTCTTTGTTTCTGTGATAGATCACGAGTATGATCGACTCCAAATCCATCCAAGTTGCTGCGAAGTCCATATGTTTGTCTTTCTTTATGGTTGCATAATATTCCATTGTGCTTATGTACCACCTTTTTTTAATCCAGTCCAGCTTCGATGAGCAATATGGATGTTTCCATGTTTTTGCTATTGTGAACAGAGGTGCAACAAACATACATGTGCAGGTATCTTTTTTGTAGAATGATTTGAGTTTCTCCGGGTATGTTCCCAATAGGGGAATTGCTGGGTCATATGGACAATCAATTTCTAGTTCTTTCAGAAATCATCACATTGTCTTCCAGAGAGGTTGCACTAGTTTGCATTCCCACCAGCCGTGCAGAAGGGTTCCTTTTTCTCCTGATCTTTGCCACCATCTATTGTTGTTTGTTTTATCAACGATGGCCATTCTTATT
The DNA here is from genome assembly GCF_000164805.1 of Carlito syrichta. Classification (NCBI taxonomy): domain Eukaryota; kingdom Metazoa; phylum Chordata; class Mammalia; order Primates; family Tarsiidae; genus Carlito; species Carlito syrichta. The sequence goes on from NW_007184324.1 coordinate 27,727, forward strand.
GGGGTTAGGTGGTATCTCAATGTGGTTTTGATTTGCGTTTCTCTGATGATGAGTGAGGCTGAGCACTTTTTCATGTGTCTGTTGGCTGCCCATATATCTTCTTTTGAGAAGTGTCTACTCATATCTTTTGCCCACTTTTTCTTTTTATTAATCAATATTTTTTAATTATGGTTTTGTGGGGTACAGTTAAGGGTTAGGTGTACAATGACGTTTCATTCAGGCACCCTGTTGATAAGAGGTGTTTTCCCATCCCCAGAAAGATATTTGCTACTGTTAATCCCATTCCCCTCCCCCCCATAGTTTCCCAGTACCATCAGTCATTTTCTTATAGTATTGCATTGGATGTTCAAGGTCCATTATATGAGTGAGAACATGTGATACTCGGATCTTTGTTTCTGTGAGAGGTCACTCAGTATTATAGACTCAAGTTCCATCCAGGTTGCTGCGAAATTCATGATTTTGTTCTTTTTTATGGCTGCCTAGTATTCCATCGTGTACATGTACCACATTTTTTTTAATCTAGTCCTCTTTTGATGGGCAGCATGGTTGTTTCCAGGTTCTTGCTATTGTGAACAATGCTGCGATAAACATACGTGTGGAGGTATCTTTTTTATAGAGTGATTTGAGTTCTTCAGGATATATTCCCAGTAGGGGAATTGTGGGGTCATATGGGAGGTAGATATTTAGAGCTTTTAGGAATCGCCACACCTCTTTCCACAGAGGTTGCACTAGTTTACACTCCCACCAACAGTGTAGAAGTGTTCCCTTTTCACCACACCCTCTCCAGCAGCTGTTATTTTTTGAGTTGTTGATAATTGCCATTCTGACTGGAGTTAGGTGGTATCTCAGTGTGGTTTTGATTTGCATCTCCCTGATGATTAGTGAGGTTGAGCATTTCTTCATGTGTTTGTTGGCTGCTCGGATGTCTTCTTTTGTGAAGTGTCTGTTCATATCTTTTTCCCATTTTATAATGGGGTTGTTTGTTTTCTTCTTTTCAGTACACTTCAGTTCCTTGTAGATCCAGGATGTTAAGCCTTTGTCAGACCTGAGTTGGCAAATACTTTTTCCCAGTCTGTAGGCTGTCTCCCTGCTCTTTTGATGGTTTCTTTGTTTTGTCCACTTTTTAATGGACTGTTTTTTTCCTTTTGGTGTGTTTGAGTTCCTTGTAGATCCTAGATGTTAGGCCTTTGTCAGATATACAGTTGGCAAATATTTTTTCCCATTCTGTGGTCTATCTCCCTGCTCTCCTGATGGCTTCTTTTGTTTTGCAGAAACTCGTTAGCTTGATGAGCTCCCACTTGTCTATCTTATTGGTTGCCAGTTCCAATTTCCATAAGCTGTCTCCTGTGCTTTCTAAGATTCTTATAGTTTGAGGTTTTACATTTAGGTCTTTGATTCATTTAGAGTTAATTTTTGTGTATGGTGATAGGTAGGGGTCCAATACTGGATTTTAACACAGACATAGCCCATTGATCTTGTCCAGATTTCCTCAGTTTTGCCTGAACTTGTGTGTGTGTGTATTTAGTTCTGTGCAGTTTTATCACATGTACAGGTTTGTATATCTATTGCCATAGTTGAGATGTTATAGAACAGTTCCATCACCACAAAGATCCTTCATGTTGCCCTTTTACAACTACACCTACCTATTTCTTCCTGAGCTCAAACATCTGGTATTCTTTTTTTTTTTTTTGAAAGTAGGATTTATTGAGGGGACAGAAAAACTACTAGAGCAGGAGGGAACCCGAGAAGGTTGCCCCATCTGGCATTCTTAAGCCCTGGCAATCATTAACATGTTTTCCATTTCTATACTTTTGTGATTTCAAAAATATTATTTAAATGGAATTATAGAATATGTAATTTTGAGGACTATTTCTCCCCCACTCATTATAATCTTCTAGAGATTCATTTAAGTTGTGTCTATCAATACTCCAGTCCCCTTTATTGCTGGGTAAGATCCATGGTGTGAATGTACTACAGTTTGGCTAATCATTCAATGGGTTAATATTTTATCCTTCTTAGAAAACATGTGCATTTTCATAAGGACCACCTGCAGGCAATGTCCTAATTCAGAGGAGGATTGTTAACATTGAGAATCAGTTGCTTTATACTAGAGAATTTTGGGGGAAGGCATGATTTTTTGTGTGACTTCTTGGTTACACCATGTACGTACTTTCTGGTAAGGAAATCCACTTTTCAATTTTATGCTTGATCTCACTGTGGTTGTTTCAAATGAGGCTGCCATGGTATTTTCTGTAAATTGATGAGATACAGTGCTTTGCAGTAGAAAAAACTCTTTTATTCCCTGTACATGGTTTCAAATTTATAAGAAGGATTGCTATGTAAGCAAGCATGGTTTATTTTTTTTTCCAAAAGAGAGAAAGACAGCAATGAGAAATGTTATGCCTATATTTTGTATCTTATTGAAGAATCTCAAATGTTTTGTCTCTTGGCTGCTCACTCTCCACTCTAACCAAGTATCACTGCTTATCTTCTGAAAATCCAAAACAGGCCAGATTTGTGGATTCCCTCTTACTGATCTAGGGAGTTTATAAATAAGACTTTGTTTGATGCAAATGGCTGGTTTTATTTCATTTTATTTATTTCTTTTATTTTAAAGATGTGGGGTCCAAGTCAGGATTGGGTACATACGTGGTCTAGGTATAGGTGAAGTTCTGGGACTTCCATTGGATCTCACTTTGCCTGGATTAGGACCAGGCACCTTATAGATGTTATGTACCCCCCAATCCTCTGGCACTGCCCTGCTACTGCCAGTCCCTTTTTTGTGGTTTTATGATAGGTGTTCAAGGTCCACTTTTGAGTGAGAACTTGTGATACTTAGTTCTTTGTTTTTGTGGTAGATTGCTGAGTATGATAGACTCCAAATCCATCCAAATTGCTATGAAGTCCATAATTTTGTCCTTCTTTATAGCTGCATAATACTCCATCCTGTATATGTACCACATTTAAAAAAATTCAGTTTTGAAGGGCAACATGATTGGTTCCATGTTTTTGCTATTGTGAATAGCACAGCAATAAATGTGTGTGCACAGGTATCTTTTTTGTAGAATGATTTGAGTTCCTCTGGGTATATTCCTAGAAGGGGTATTGCTGGGTTGTATGGAATATCAATTTCTAGCTCTTGATCAGAAATTGCCACACTTATTTCCATAGAGGTTGAACTAGTTTGCACTCCCATCAACAGTGTAGAAGTGTTCCTTTTTCTCCACATTCTTGTCACCATCTCTTTTTTTGTTTGTTTTAACAATGGCCATCCTTACTGGTGTTAGGTGGTATCTTGATGTAATTTTGAAGCATTTCTCTGGTGATTAGTGAGGCTGAGCATTTTTTCATGTGTTTGTTGACTACTGTATATCTTCTTTTGAGAAGTGTCTATTCATTTCTTTGACCCATTTTTTTAATGGGTCGGTTTGTTTTTTTTTTATTTTTATAAATCTTTTGAGTTCTTTATAGATCCTGGATGTTAGGCCTTTGTCAGATAAACAATTGGTAAGGTTCGGGGGCAAGATGGCGACCTGGCAACCCGGTGTCTGAAGCCCTCTGCAAGGGAGATCTGCAGTGGGTCTCTGACTCTCGCCCCCGGGAGGCTGGGGACCCCAGCATCGCAGCCTACTCCTCAAACAGAGCTCGGCCATCGCTATCACTGGAACATCGCAAGGACTGGACATTTTTACTGCATCGTCCTCTCCCGCTGCTGCTGCAGCCCCTCCCCCCACCAGCGCTCCCGCCGCCGCCGCCGCCGCCGCCGCCGCCGCCGTCGCCACCGCCGCGCCCGCCGCGGCCTCTGGCACGGGTAGCTCATCACAACCCGGCCGGAGGAGATCCACATCAAACCGCTTCAGGGAAGATCTGCTGGGATCGCTGCCACCGCTCCTGCGACGGAGACTGTCCTGCCCACCCGGCGCGGGGCTCCTGTTGCCTGCTCGGAGGCAGGCAGCCATCTTGTTCCTGTCCGGCCCCACCCCCTCTGGGGCGAGCAGATGAGATAGCACCACCTGCTGGCGATTCAAGGTAACAACACCGAAACGGGAGAGACAAGCTTCATAAAGACATAGACTAAACTTCTGAACCGAGGTTATTCTGAACTGTCCTTCACAGCAGATCAGGGGAACTGACCCTAACTGCAAACTAATTTACCAGCTTGAAAAAAAAAAAAAAAAAAACGAGAAATCATACCTGAAAGGACATTGGACTTAAACGAAATGTCTCAGAGTGTGCTTCATTGATTCTATTAGTTTAATGACTTAATTCTATTCCTACTGTATTGTTCCCTTTTTTCTCTTTTCCCTTTCCTTTTTCTTCTCTTTTATTCTGTCTGTGAACCAGGTCTTTGTATAGAGGAACAGCACACTAATAAGATGGTTGGATAGCTGGTATGCTAGCATCACTATATGTTTTATTTTTGTTTGTATGAGAGTTGGTTCGACTGTAGCGGTGGTCTATTGTTTTTATCTGTTTCAGTATAGGCCTCTCTCTCTATTTGTTGGCACACTCGTTTGTTTCCCCCTTTACTCCTCTATCTCTCCACTCCCCTTTTCAACCCACTATCTGCTCCATTCTTTCCCCTCTGCTAACCACATTTTATTTCAGGGAGTAAACCTACAGCCCCACTGCCCTGGAAAGATTCCAGGGCAGTGGGAAGTGGGTTCCACATTATCCACACGCCTGTCAGCGAATACCAGGACCTGCAGACAGATTTTGAATCACAGCTCTCCCCTTAAGTACATCTCAAAACTGCAAAAAGGACCACCTCCAACCTACAGTGCAACTTCAGAATTGAACAAAGTAAGAGGACGTACATAAAGAATAGGAGATTGAACAAACAGAAGTAAAACCAATCCCTTAACCCCTGAATAACAGAATTAAAGAAGACGGTGACGTGGAGGGAAGGAAAAAGTAAGGAGGGGGGAAAAACCGCACAAATGAAGAAAAACCAAAAGAAGAATATAGGTCTTACACAGACCCCTGGGAGATCAGACAATGAGAAAACAGATTCTCGAACACAGACAATGAAGAGTCCCCAGAATGACTGGCTACATGCAACAAACCCAGACATCAAGACATTAATGGAGAGAATTAAAAAAATTGAGGAGAGACAAGAGGAAAATAGGAAGGAGCTGTTGTCAGAAATGACAGCAGTAAAGAATACTGTGATGGAAATGAACAACAGACTAATAAGCATGGAAAGCAGAATCAGCCAAGCCGAAGAAAGAATCTCAGAGCTTGAAGACCAAAACACAGAACTAACCCAAACTCTTAAAAGCATAGAAAAGAAGCTCAAAAAGACAGAACAAAACCTGCAAGAGATGAATGATCACTTCAAGAGACCAAACCTAAGAATAATTGGGCTTCCTGAGGCAGAAAGAGAAACAGAAGCCACACTGGAACAAACATTTCATGAAATCATTCTAGAAAACTTCCCTCATCTCATTAAGGATGAACAAATACAAACACAAGAGATTCAGAGAACCCCTGCAAGACAACAAACGAGAAGACCAACTCCCAGACACATAATAATTCGCCTAAACAAAGTAACTATGAAAGGAAAAATCCTAAAGGCAGCAAGAGAAAAAGGCCAGACTACCTACCAGGGAAAACCAATTAGAATAGCAGCAGATTTATCCACAGAAACCCTTCAGGCCAGGAGAGCCTGGAGCCCTATCTTCAAAGTTCTAAAAGAGAGCAATTTCAACCAAGATACCTACCCAGCCAAACTAAGCTTCATTGATGAA
>NW_007184325.1:0-2348 GCF_000164805.1 Carlito syrichta
CCTGTGTGTATACACACACACACACACACACACACACACACACACACACACACACACACACAGAAGAAGGTCTGCCATTGTTTTTACAAAATGAGATTTAGACACACTTTTCTCTTTTGATTTTTTGTAGAGCTCCTGGCCTCAAGTGATCCTCCCACCTCGGCCTCCCAAAGTGCTGGGAGTACAGGCTGTGTCCATGAGAGACTCTCCGAGCCAAAAGACATAGTTCCATGTCATTATTTCCAGCAGAGGCATGATACTTTTGGCGTGGCTCAGTAAGTGTTTCCTTCGCTGTCTCAGGACCTCATGCTTCAAGCCATCGCGGCCAGTGCTGTACCATAGGCAGCACGGAGCCTTCTCTGTTTCCAGCTCTTTCGCCAACCCCAGGAACACCACTGCAGACACCCTCCCATGTGTTGGCTCCCAGACCTGTGTCACAGCCATGGTACCAGCTCTGTGATGATGCCCAGGGGGATGAGCTGCTGACCTCGAGGAAACTGCGTGCACCACATCAGCAACCCCTGTGCACTTCCGTGTCCCGGATGGAAGGCCTCCAGGGTGCATGCCACATCAGCGACCACTATGTAGTTCTATGTCCCAGCCACAGATCACAGGCCTCCAAGACACACACATCAGCGACCCCTGTGTGCTTCTGTGTCCCAGATGGCAGGTCACAGGCCTCCAGGGCACAGGCCACATCCATGACCACTGTGTGGTTCTGTGTCCTGGCCACAGAACACAGCCCTCTGGGACACACACCACATCAGCGACCACCATGTAGTTGTGTGTCCCTAACGGCAGAACACAGGCCTCCAGGGCACAGGCCACAACAATGACCGCCGTGTGGTTCTGTGTCCCAGACACAGAACACAGACCTCCAGGAACCAGAGTGGAGCTAGAGGTGGTGTGTGACCAACTGGTGATTTCTTCTGTGAGGTAAGGTACTAACAGAGGGATGCTGTGTTGGACAGATGTCAGACAAATGTATTTTGTTAAAATTTCATTCCTTGGGATGAATTACTAGCAGAGGGATTGCTGTTTGGGGTATATGTGTTTTTTGTATTGTTTGAAATTAGAGTGATTCCATTAACATCACGATGGCCTTCCCCAAATCCAAACCCCTGTGGCAATCGCATTCCCCAGTCACGAAGGGGAGCCTTGCTCCCACCGCGCCGGCAAGGCTTCCTATGCGGCCGGGATGTTTCAGTGTTCATCGAACGTGCATTTCCACAAATACTCGGCTTTCTAGCATCTCCTCCCATGTTTCCCAACCACAAGCATGTACCCACTCCTCGGGGGTCTTGTCACCTGCCTGAGTTTACACTTCATCTCTCTGGAGTTTTTCTCCCAAATCCATGAGTGTTCTGCCATCTTTGCTTGGGCTTTTGTCACACGAGCTTCTTGCTGTTTCAAGTGCTTGGTCGTGGTGAGCAAGGTTTCTCCAAGCCCTGGACTGCATGCACTTGTCATCTCCTGAGATGTCTTTCCTAAGTCTTGAAAATGTCTGGACTTTGGCACATGGTACAATAGGGGGCCAGACTCTATTTTCCTTCAGATTAATACCGCAGTATGTCACACCATGCAGCACAAACGTCCAATCCTGTCCAGCAAGTGAGGATGTCAACTGTCACATGCCCACTCCCAGACACGTTGAAGCCAGTTTCTGGACTCTCCCACTGTCCTTCCTAAGGCTCTGTCTCCTGGTTGTAATCCATTCTCTAGCCAAAGGCATCCTGTGCCCGTGGAACCTGGGAAGTGACTGCACACTCCGGGATTTGTAGTGGGTTGAGCACAGATGCATGGCTGTCACCAATGTGGCACTTTGCTAAAGCACTTAACAAGATATGCATCGACATGGCGGATGTCTTCTCTATCCTGCCTGGAGGAAGTACCAGAAGCTCCCGTGAACACTGGCCAGAGGGGAGTACACACCACAAGTCTTGCCTCGCAGCAGTGATCATGCTCTATCCTCTGATACAACATGATGCAAAAGGATGTGATGTCCTGGCCCATCTCGAAACAAAACACTGTTCCACTACATCAATGGCGCTGTGCTGACCGGTCTGGTGAGCAGGAGAGGAAGCGCACTGAGCCCTTGGTAAGAGGCTCACCCCGCAAGGGGCACAAGAAGCCCGTGGAGATCAGGTCTGCCACACTGAGGAAGGGTCGGGGGTGCAGGGCACCCCCACAGCAGAGCTGATCCTGGCCCCTCACCTCCAAGAGGACAAGACCCTGCCAGGAAGATGCCGTGGGGTCTGGAGAAAACACGTGCCACCTTAGGAGACGGCTCCACTCTACAGACAAGGACACGAAATGTGCCAGTCACAAGCCCAGGCTCCGGATGTGGA
>NW_007184326.1:0-1076 GCF_000164805.1 Carlito syrichta
TTTTTTTTTTTTTTTTTTTTCTGCTTACAATTGGGTTTCTAGGGAAGAAAAGCCCCTGCATTAAAAACAGCCCATTTAAAAAAAAAAAAATTCAAACTTCTGATGAATTCTGGGAAAAAAAGCAACCCCAAAGTGGTAAAAGATTACAAATATCTACTTTACAATTTGTCTTCTCACCAAGATAATTTTATACAAGTTTACAATCTTCATCATCTTATGCTCTTCAAAAGGCCTTGAGAATTTTCCTTTCTGATTAAGAAAAAATAGCACTGCAATATTTTTAAAGTCAATTTTACACTGTACACATTAGATACAAATGGTCTGATATATCAGATTTTTAACCTATACATTGCGAAAGTCACCCCCCCTTCAACTGGTGGTACAGAGAACAAAATTATCCCTTTCTTATAGTATTATAATAATTGCTGAAGTTCTGCTTGTGAGTGAGAGCATGCGGTACTCAGTTCTTTGTTTCTGTGATAGATCACTCAGTATTATAGACTCTAAGTCCATCCAAGTTGCTGTGAATTTCATACTTTTGTCCTTGATGGCTGCATAATATTCCATTGTGAATATATATAACACATTTTAAAAAATCCAGTTATCTTTCAATGGGCAGCACAGTTGGTTCCCTGTTTTTGCTATTGTAAATAATGCTTCAATAAACATGCATGTGCAGGTATCTTTTTCATAGAGTGATTTGAGTTCCTCTGGGTATATTCCCAATAAGGGGATTGCGGAGTCATACGGAAGGTCAAATTTTAGATCTTTTAGGAATCGCCAAACTTTTCCATAGTGGTCGTACTAGTTTACATTCCCACCAACAGTGTAGAAGTGATTTTATGTGTGTGTGTGCGCACGCACGTGTGTGTTGGAGTCTCACTCTGTCATCCAGGCTGGAGTGCAGTGGCACACTCACAGCCACCACAGCCTCGACCTGCTGGACTCGGGTGACCCTTCCATCTCAGTCTTCCAAGTAGCTGGAATTATAGGCATGCACCACTACACCTGGCTAATTTTTTGGTTTATTGTAGAGACAAGACCTCACCAATTTGCCCAGGGTTGTCTCGAACCCG
>NW_007184327.1:0-742 GCF_000164805.1 Carlito syrichta
GTAGTCACTCATCTCCTTGAAGGTTTTGTTCTGTCTTTTTTAGCTTATTTTCTGTGTTTTTAAGAGTTTGGGTTATTTCTATATTTTGGTCCTCAAGCTCTGAGATTCTTTCTTCTGCTTGGGTAATTCTGCTTTCCATGCTTATCAATTTGTTATTTATTTCATTCACAGTATTCTTTATTACTGTTATCTCAGATATCAGCTCCTTCCTAGTTTCTTCTTGTGTCTCCTCAATTCTTTTTAATCTCTCCATTATTGTTTTGATATCTACATTTGCATTTTGAGACCCTTCATTCTGGGGACTTTTCATTGTTTGTATTCCAAAGTCAGTTTTCTCAGTGTCTGCTCTCCCAGGCGTCTGGGAGAGACCCATACTCTTCTTTTAGTTTTTCTTCATTTCTGTAGATTTTTCTCCCTTTACCCCTTTCCCTCCCCCTCTTCAATTCTGTTTTTGAGGGAAGGTGGGGTTGCTTTTATTTCTCTTCTGCAATGACCTGTTCTTCCTTATGAGGGTCTTCTGGTTTTGTTCACTTTTCCCTCTGCTTTACAGTCTGTCTATTCAGCAGTTTGCAGTCTTGGTCCGTTCAGAGAATCTCACCAGTTCACCTATGCCATCGCCACCTTGCCCCGTCTCCAGTAATAATCTTTTTGGGAAACTCACATTCGGAGAATCTCAGGGATCCATCGATGCAGTGGCCATCTTGCTTCCATCTCTAATAACAACATTTAAACTTCAACTTCC
>NW_007184328.1:0-1648 GCF_000164805.1 Carlito syrichta
AAAAAAAACAACAGCTAGTGACAAAGAGCGGGTAAGTGAATATTTCAAGCCTCAAAACATGTACCAATCAGCAAGTCTGAAAAAACATCTCTCCCAGGATATGAACAAAAATGACTAACACATATTTTATTGCTTGCATCTTTTAAATCATAATAACTGAAAAAGTTATATATAGATCTAATCCAAGTGAACCTGGAGTCACAAAGTGTTACCACTAGAAGAATAATTGTATCAGATGCCTAACTAATAAGTATTTTATCAAGACTTGGCAAATAAAGTTGAGAGAGGAAATTCTAAAGGGTGACAGAACCATGGGTAACAATAATGGAGGCTTATAAAACACATTCCATGGCTGATAAAGTGGTTGACTTCTTGAGAGAGCAGTAAAATTATCAGGGAAAAGAGAGCAGATGTTATACATTTGAACTTGGTAAAGCATTTGATGCACTGCCTCATGAAAAGTGACTTGAAAAATTAGTTGAAATTGGCTTGGATCTGATCAGTGTCACACAGATTGAAAACTGCTTGAAAATCAGTAAACAAAAGGTTATAACAAGTGGCCCTATATCCATTTGGGGTAGAGATCAGCCACTGGAATTGGTGTTAAATCTGGTCTTAGTTAATGGTCTTAGGAATAGCTTCTTAAAATAAACAATTTTAATAGAATTTTCAAATGCTGCTGCATTGGGAGATGAGGCTTACCAAAAAGAGAACTGAAAATGATAGTGCTAGCCGGGCTCGGTGGCTCAGCCTGTAATCCCGCGCCTTTGGGAGGCTGAGGTGAGTGGATTGCCTGAGCCCGCGGGTTCGAGACCCACCTGGGCAGCGAGACCTCATCTCTACAATAAATCAAAAAATCAGCCGGGCGTGGTAGCGTGCGCCTGTAATTCCGGCTACTTGGAAGGCTGAGGCGGAAGGATCGCCGGAGCCCAGCAGGCGAGGCTGCAGTGGCCGGGAGCGGCCACTTCACTCCAGTCTGGGTGACAGAGTGAGACTCCAACTCAAAAAAAAAAAAAAAAAGAAAATGATAGTGCTACAGTTAAATGCACAGAAAATAATGTGAAATTTAGCTTGTAAAAATTCACTATAGAAAATACGATGTGACAATAAAATAATGATACTTAGGTTTTTTTTAACATAGACACCAGAACTTACAGATGCAAGTAAACCTTGTCCTTCAAAGTAGTCATCCTGAGAAACCAAACACTTAGTCCAGCAATACTGTCACTGTTAAATATGTTTTTGGGGAATTCATCTTTGAAATTGCCTTAAGCAAATAAATGCCAGTAAACTATAGTGCCCTTTATAAGCCATATAAGAAAATGTGTCTTATCACGAAAACAGCCATGCTTAATCTTTTCCCACACATCATTTGTAATAAAAAAAAATTATATTCCCTAGCTTCTTTAGTCTTAATGCCAAACAGCCTTTGGCTAGTTCTAAAACTAAAATCACCCTCACAGAGCTAAGATTTGTCTCCTAAAACTATCTACAAGAATATACTTTTTTTTTCAATCTTATTCATTCCTCCAACACTTTTTTATTTTTTTAGTCAGGATCTCACTCTGTTGCCCAGGCTGAAGTACAGAGGCATGATCACATCTCACTGCAGCCTTGACCTCCTGGGCTCAGGCAATCCTTTCACCTC
>NW_007184329.1:0-1171 GCF_000164805.1 Carlito syrichta
CGGGTTCGAGACCTCGCCTGGGCAGCGAGACCTCATCTTTACAAAAAATCAAAAAATCAGCCAGGCGTGGTAGCGCATGCCTGTAATTCCAGATACTTGGAAGGCTGAGGCGGAAGGATTGCCGGAGCCCAGCAGGTCGAGGCTGTGGTGGCCGGGAGTGGCCACTGCACTCGAGTCTGGGCAACAGAGTGAGACTCCAACTCAAACAACAACAAAAAAAGAGGGCACATGAAGCCATCGCTGAAACTACCTAGAACTAAGTAGGCCAGAAAGTGCTGAATCATTTCTGATCCTTTAACTGTAGACAAACATAGCAACAGCAAGACCAAATGATGTCAAGAACAAGAGAGGGCTCTGATGAACCTCCTCTCTTAGCCTGCAAGACCACCAGGAGATGGCTGTGTATCTCACCTAGAGGCAGACACTGGACCAGCTGTGAAGTGGGGGGTGGGGAGAGGGGATAAAAAATGTCTTTGATATTTTCTTAATTCAAAGGATGTTATTACATTTTGAAAATTAAACAACTTCTTACCTCTCCAGCTTCATATTCCAGTCCTGACTCCCTTATCACCTCGCTCTAGCTGTATTTTAGTTTACTTCAATCCCAAGTATATATCATGCTCTCAGTTACTGCAATATGGCTATTCTGATTTCTCCTGCCTGGAATGTACTGTTTAACTTATTTTGGGGTCTGATTAACTGATAGCTTAGACTCTGCCTCCAGTGTGGCATCTTTAGTGACCCAAAAGCCTGAGTTAGTTGCTTCGCAAGCATGTGCCCCCATTTCAGTCTATATTGCATTTCCTTATAAAAATTAAATATTTTGATACTTGATAAGCATTTAGACTAGTATCTAGCATATAATACTCAAGATATACTCAAGAAATATTAGCTATTATTATTATCTTGCACTTTTGTAGTTCTCTGATTCCTTGATATTATCCCTCACCAAAATCTGAACTAGATTCAGTCTTGTTCGCCAATGCAATTCATTACCTAGCACGGTTCCAGGAACATGGTGAGTGAGAATAAATGTTAGGTGAGAAATAAAGTATGTCAGCCCCCACATATCCATTGACATTTAGGTTTCATACTTTTTCCACTCCCCAGTAAGACTTCCTATGAGAACCCCAAACAAAATTCTCTTTTCAAAAATAAAAAATAAATGAAT
>NW_007184330.1:0-2171 GCF_000164805.1 Carlito syrichta
CACCACTAGGCCGGCCCTACGGAACACTTAAGGGAGTTCTACACCTGGAAGCAAAAGGATGCCATCCACCATCATGAATACACGTGAAAGTATAAAACCCACATGTAGAGAGCAACACAGAAATAAGAGAAAGGACTCAAATCTTTAGGCTTCACTTCTAATTCTAGTTTTCTTGCTATTTCTACCACATCTGAAATTACTTCCTCCACTGAAGTTGTGAATGCCTCAAAGTCATCTCTGACGGTTGGAACCAACTTATTTTAAACTCTTGTTAATGTTAATATTTTGACTTCCTCCTATGAATCACAAATGTTCTTAATGGTTAACACTTTCCAGAAAATTTTCAATTTACATTGCCTAGATCCATCAGAGGAATCACTATCTATGGCAACTGTAGCCTCGTGGATTACATATTTTTTATTTTACCTTTTTTTTTTTTAAATTTTGAAGATATGGGGTAAAATTCAGGGTTAGGTACGTAAGTAGTCATTGTACAGGTGAAGTTTGGGTCTCCCACTTATCCTCACTTTTCCTGGTTTGGGATCAGTACGTTATTAGTGTTATGTGCCCCCACCTTCCCTGGTAATAACCTACTGCCTCATCCCTTTTATGTAGTATTATGATAAATGTTCAGGGTCCACTTATGATTGAGAATATGTGGTACTCAGTTCTTTGTTTCTGTGTTAAATCACTGAGAATTATAGACCCTAAATCCATCCAGATTGCTGCGAAGTCCATAATTTTGTCCTTCTTTATACCTGTGTCATATTCCATTGTGCATATACCACATTTTTTTTCCAGTCCACTTTCGATGGACAGCATGGTGAGTTCCATGTTTTTGCTATTTTGAATAGTGCTGCAATAAATATGTGTGCTCAAAATCGTTTTTGGTAGAATGATTTGAGTTCCTTCAGGTATATTCCCAGAAGAGAGATTGCTGAATCATATGGAAAATAGATTTTTAGATTTTTAAGAAATTTCCACACCGTTTTCCATGGAGGTTTTACTAGTTTACACTCCAACCAACAGTGTAGAAGATAGAGAGTATTTTAACAATATGATTAAACAACTTGAGACATGACCATGTTCCACTTGGATTACTATAATAACTTTATCTAGTACAGGACATGCCAGTACTCACCAAACCTGTTTGCTTTTTCCTTATTAATAGCTCTTTCCAGCCACACCTCGAGTTCACATGAATCAAATGACAAGTTCTGGCCGTGGGATATGGGCTAAAATGGAGTATGCCACTTCCAGACCTGTCCCATGTGATGAAGAATAAGCTTTCTTTAAGTTATTAGGTACCTAAAGTAAGAAAGAATGTCAGGAAAAGTTAAAAAAATTCGATGTGAATAAAGTCATTACTTGGTGTTTTCAAAGTAAATCTATACATTATCTAAGACACTCTCCCAGCTCATCTCTGCTTGTCATTGCCTTTGAGGTATTTTATACAATATTCATAATGCAAATTATTATCTGCCATAGCAAAGCAAATGAATTATGAGTTTTTAAAATGCAGTTCTCAAGTTTTACATCTGTTTGTAAATTCATTCCAGCAGTTCTTACCTATATATGTATACCTCTTTGAATTCTTTTTTTAACTACTTACATTACTGATTCTCATTAATTAAGAAGATAGTTAAAATATTTGGCACACGTTCATTTTAGGTCTGTGTGAGAGTCATGATTTTTATCTTCTAACATTTTAAGCATCCTGTGTGACTTTCACCCTCTCTCTCATCAACATTTGCAAGCTGGATTTTAATGTAATACATCTTTCAGAATCATATAATGAGTGCAGCAGGCACTCTGTAAACAAGGTTTTCTGAATGACTGAGTCTAGCAGAGACTCCTCATTACACTGTCACAAGTGAAAATATTTTTGTTACACGGTTTGAAAGCTTTGTAACATATCTCAAAGCATAATCATTTAAAATATATTGTTCCGTTTTTTATTTTTACATAATTGTACAACCATTTCCATAAGTTAATTTTAGAAATTTTAGAATCTTTTTATAACCCACCCACAAAACCTTCATATCCATTAGTGATTACTCCTAGACAACTAGTAATCTACTGTTTCTATAGATTTGCTTTATGTGAACAGTTCACAAAAATAGTATCATACAACATGTAGTCTTATGTAATTTTCTTCTTTCAGGCAGTAT
>NW_007184331.1:0-1191 GCF_000164805.1 Carlito syrichta
TACTATCCATCGGCTGTGATTTTGTAAAAATAAAACCTTTCAACCTCCAAAAAAAAAAAAGAAATTCATGAGTTTTTCTAGAATTTTAAGGAAAAAATATACTAAATCAGTATATTTTTTTCTTTACACTCTAGCTGATAATTGGTTGAACAATAGAAGGTGAGCTGATAATACGGACCTGATCAAGATTAGTAAGGTTAATAATTTTTTCTTACCTGAAATATAATTTTTAGGAAAGTGATATAATTTTGTTTCAGTAAATAGAAGGTATTTATAAAGTATCATTATTTGTTTTAAAAAAGATGCCAATAATTTTCTTCATTTAATTAAATAATAATATATCTGAAAAAATATATAAACATATACACTCGCCCCACCCAAAAACCCAAGGATGTGGGTTATTACATGGTAGAGGGGGCTGGGACAGTTAGAAACTAGAGCTTATTGTACAATTGGATAAGATGTGTGCTGTCACTTGGACACATAGCTACAACTTTTTCACATAACAATAAAAATAAATCCTCATATTGGAAAGAAAGAGAACAAGAAGAAAGAGAAAGATGAAAGAAAGAAAGACAAAAGAAAGAAAGAAAGAAAGAAAGAAAGAAAGAAAGAAAGAAAGAAAGAAAGAAAGAAAGAAAAGAAAAGAAAGAAACTAAGAAAGGCAGGAAGGGAGTGAGGAAGAGAGAGAATGAGAGAAAAACACAAGAAATGATCATCACCCAAGATCAACAAAAGGAAATTTGAAACAAGGAAGCAAGAGTTTGAGAAGAGAGAATAAATGGGAGAATATGATTAGAGAGGTTCCATTAGTCCAATGATCTCAAAAGAAGTTCAGTTAAAAAATCAGGTAATACGTGATCTTCTTCCCTTATTCAATGGATTTAGGCTTAGAATAAACGGAGTTATAGAAGTTCTGGTTGTGTGACCTTCCCAATCGAACAAAAGACTTTTCCAGAATACTTTTCTGTTTCTTTTTCTTGTTGCTGGCCATCTCTTCCTTTCTCAGAGGACATAAAGGTAATATGGAATTCACTGATGGGAAAGGAGGGTGGCTTCTGGAGAGCAGAGTATTGACCTAAACTTAGAAACGTGGGTGAACACCATGGGGAACAATGTGGTATCTAACCAGTCTGCAGAGCCACACAGAGGCAAGTTTCAGACAAACAGAATCAGAGAGTTATGTAGAAA
>NW_007184332.1:0-574 GCF_000164805.1 Carlito syrichta
ATGTTTGTATTCAGCTGCATAACTAAAAGCATTGATTTCTGCAGGATATTCTCATCATGAGGATCATGGGCAGCAAGAGTAGAAACAGTTTTCAGGCCTTCTTGTAGATTCCAGCTATCCTCATGGTTTTAGGTTGTTCATAAGCCTCTCTTCTCAACTTCCTGCCATGTGGAATTTGGGCTCCAGCATTAGACACTAGAGCAGACTTGTCAAGGCTGGCTACCCTCAGGCTTCCTCTGATACTTGTGCATGCCAATTCCCTGTAATCAATCAATCAATCTATCTATCTATCTATCTATCTATCTATCACCTATTTATTCACTTATTGATCTATCTATCATTCTGGTTCTGTTTCTATGGCTGAACCTCAACGAATAGAGTAAATGCCTGCATTGAGTTATGTGTTGGGGACACAAAAAAGAATGAAACATGGTTTCTTTCCTTGCTGAATAGGCTAGTGGGAAAGACGAATATAAAAACAGGAAAAAAATCCAACACAAGATGGTAAGCCAAAATGAATTGCAATATTTTTTTTTGTAGCTATAATAGAGACATGACTATGGTACCTTGGAAA
>NW_007184333.1:0-1555 GCF_000164805.1 Carlito syrichta
TTTAAAGAGACATTTCACCTGCAACTGTAAAGTTGATGAGTATGAGTTACATTACACAGCTCCCCCCAAAAGAATAATAAGCTGTTTTTTCTCCAAGCAATTATAGAAGGCAGAGATAGTAAAAGGATTATTAAGTCACATGAGTAGGAATTTAATTTCTTCTTGAAACCTAATGATGCCAGGGAGAGCCACACTGTAGTACAATAATTAAAATCATGAACTTGGGACAGGCATGGTGGCTCACAACTGTAACCCCAGCACTTTGGGAGGCCAAGGCGGGACGATTGCTTCCGCTTCATATAATCCACAGCCTCAGCAACACAGACCATATCTCTACAAAAAAAATATACATATTTTTTTCAAGTAAAAAAATCTTGAGCTAGACTGCCTGGTTTGTAGCCTGGCTCTGTCTTAGGATAGCCATGTGACCTTAAACCTCAGCTTCCTCATCTAAGAAGGAGTATAATAATAGTTTCCACCATACAGTGTTATTTTGCCTATTAAAGAATGTGTGAGTTCCAAGTCAGTGACCAAAAAAATAAAAATTAAAATAAAAATTTTAAATTATTAGAGGTCAGGCTCGGCAGCTCTGCCTGTCATCCCAGCACTTTGGGAAGCTGAGGCAAGTGGACTGCCTGAGCCCGCGGGTTCGAGACCAGCCTGGGCAAGTTGGCGAGAACTCATCTCTACACACACACAAAAAAAATTAGCCGGGCATGGTAGCGCGAGCCTGTAGTTCCAGCTCCTTGGACGGCTGAGGCGGAAGGATTGCCGGAGCCCAGCAGGTCAAGGCTGGGGTGGCTGTGAGTGCGCCACAGCATTCGAGCCTGGGCGACAGAGTTGAGACTCCAACTCAAAAAAAAACTTATTGTAAGTGTTTAGAGAACAACGCCTAGCAAATGTTATAAAAGTGTTAGCTATGCTTACCAA
The DNA here is from genome assembly GCF_000164805.1 of Carlito syrichta. Classification (NCBI taxonomy): domain Eukaryota; kingdom Metazoa; phylum Chordata; class Mammalia; order Primates; family Tarsiidae; genus Carlito; species Carlito syrichta. The sequence continues at coordinate 931 of NW_007184333.1, forward strand.
ATTCTGTATGTAAGCATGGCATTAAACGCTAGCAGTCTTGCCCAAGGATGTTTTAAAACACCAGTGCTTCAAGGTAAATTTGCCAACTCAAATTAACCTGCTCATGAGAGTTACTTCATGAAGAAGAGCCACACAAAAAGGGGAAGCGGTCTGCTATGCATCCTTCCTGTTTATGCATCCTTCCTACAGACCTTCCTCCCTCACGGTATTTCAAGAGGGAATGCAGTTCAGGGCCAAAAACATACTTTTAATCCGTGAATGTGCTACTGTAGGTGAGCGGCCGTCAGTGTGGTCAGTGGCCCCTTAGAGGTCCCGGCAGATCCTTCCAGGGATCTGCAAGGCCATGACTATTCTCATGATTAGCTGTGAAGATGTCATCTGCCTTTGCTACTGTGTCATCAGTGGCAGGAATGGTGCGTGCGGTGGTGAGTGACACGGCTGCCTTGGCAGACGTCGAGGCAGGGATGACTGCCCTGGCAGCTGTCATGTTCTTCACCACCACATACACACAGATTTTTTGTCGCTGTTTTGGTTCTTCTTAAAAAGAGAGACAGTTTCGCTCAAGAATGTCCTTGGTGAATCAGTAAAAAGCATTAATGTTTTGTTAAATTTCAACCCTTGAGCA
>NW_007184334.1:0-2108 GCF_000164805.1 Carlito syrichta
TTAATCAGTAGTTTTTATTATGGTTTTGTGGGGTACAGTTAAGGGTAGGTGTACAATGACGTTTCATTCAGGCACCCTGTAGATAAGAAGTGTTTGTCTTTCTATGCTTGGCTTATTTCACTTGATGCAATATCCTCTAGTTCCATTCATGTTGTTGCAAATGACAGAATTTATTATTTTTTATAGCTGAGTAATATTTCATTGTGTATATGTACCACATTTCTTTAATCCAATCATTCATTGATGAATATATAGGTTGATACTATATACTGGCCATTGTAAATAGTGCCACAATAAACATGAGAGTGTTGACACCCCTTAATACTCTAATTTCCTTTCTTTTGGCTATATATACAGCAGTGGGATTACTGGATCATATGGTAATTCTATTTTTAGTTTTTCAAGGAACCCTTAAACTGCTCGCCATAGTGGCTGTACTAACTTACATTTCCATTAACAGTGTACAAGGGTTTATTTTATCTCCACATAGACAGCATTTGTTGATGCCTGTCTTTTTGATAAAAGTCATTTATCTGGGGTGAGGTAATATATTATTGTAGTTTTACTTTGAATTTCTCAAATGAACAGTGATGTTGAACATTTTTTAATATACCTGTTGGTCATCTGCACTTCTTCTTTTGAGAATTGATTATTCAGTTTTTTGCCCATATTTAAGTCAGATTACTTGTTCTATTTCTATTGAGTTTTTTGAACTATTTAATATTTTAGTAACTAGTCCCTTGTCAGATAGATAGCTAGTAAATATTTTTCTTATTTTTTGTGTTGCCTCTTCAGTTTGTTGATTTTTTTTTTCCTTTGTTGTGCAAAACCTGTTTAGCTTAATGTTATCCCATTTACCCATATTTGCTTTGGTTGTTTATGCTTTTGAGGTCTTACTCATGATATCTTTGTCCACACCAATGTCTTGAAGTGCTGTCTCTTAGTAGTTTTATAGTTTCAGATCTTAGATTTAAGTCTTTACTTCATTTTCTGATTTGAATTTTATACATGGTGAAAGACAGGATTCTAGTTTCCTTCTTCTGCATATGGATATCTAGTTTTCCCAGCACTATTTGTTGAAGAGATTGTCCTTTTCCCCATTGCATGTTATTGTTGTCTTTGTTGAAAATGAGTTTGCTCTAAGTGTGTAAATTTATTTGGTTTCTCTATTGTGTTTCATTGGTCTATGTGTCTGTTTTTATGATGGAACCATTCTGTTTTGGTTACTGTAGCTTTCTAGTACAATTTAAAGTCAGGTAATATGACTATTCTGAGTCATTGTTGGTTCCGTATAAATTTTAGGATTATCTTTTCTATTTCTGTGAAAAAAAATTTTTTAATTGCATTGAATCTGCAGATTGCTTTGGGTAGTATGAATATTTTAACCACACTGATTCTTTTAATCCATGAACATAGAATGTCTTTCCATTTTTATGTCTTTGTCAATTTCTTTCATCAACATTTTATAGATTTAAAAATAGTAATATTTTACCTCTTTAGATAAGTTTATTCCTAGGAATTTTATTTTATTTGTAGCTACTATAAATGGGAATATTTTCTTGGTTTCTGCTTTATACTATTCACTGATAGCATAAAAAAAGTTACTAATTTTTATATATTGATTTTATATCCTGTAACTTTACTGATTTTGTTTATTGTCTAATAGTTTTTTGGTGGAATCTTTAGATTTTTCTAGATAAATATAAGAGCATACCATCTACAAACCAGGATAATTGAACTTCTTTTCTAATTTGGATGCCCTTTATTTCCTTCTCTTTTCTAACTGCTCTTGACTAGGACTTCCAGTATTAGGAAAAACCATTTTTGTTTAACCCACTTAAATGAGGCTGTATCCCATTATTCCTCCAACTGCTCTTATACAATTCAACAGAAACCTCTGTATTGCTAAATAAAATGATTAACTCTTAGTCATCATCTTATTTGACTTACCAGTAATAGTTGTCACATTGTACCATTTTTCACTCCTATTACTTTTCACTCTTTTTTCCTTTGTTAACTAAGCTTTCAGGACACCACACAGATCTGGTTTTCTTTTCATTAGTTAATCATTGTTTTATACTCTTTGTTCATCTTTTTTTTTTTTTTTT
>NW_007184335.1:0-510 GCF_000164805.1 Carlito syrichta
TAAGGCCATTTAGAGCCCTTGATTTTAACGTGGTATTCCCCAAATTCAGCATGTGCATGAAATCAGTCACTTGTGTACAAAGGCAATAGAACACTGTGTATATGCACGTCTCTTTCTGTGTGTGTGTGTGTGTGTGTGTGCGTGTGCGTCTGTATGAGAGAGAGAGAGAGAGAGAGAGAGAGAAGATTGGGATAGGGTGGAAGACGGAAGACCCGAGAGAGAGAGAGAGAGAGAGAGAGAGAGAGAGAGAGAGAGAGAGAGAGAGAGAGAGAGAGAGAGAGAGATTGGGATAGATTGGAAGATGGAAGACCCCAGGGCTCAGGGCCTCCCTCCCCAGGCTAAGCCTCATTTTCCAGCTGTCTTTCCAGCTTTTTGCCATCTGGGAAAACTGGCCCAGGGCAGCCTCAGGCTTCACTAGAGGAGAGCAAGTCCCTAATCACAGAAAAGGTGGAGGGTGCAGGGGGCAGCCTCGCCTCTTCTCAGACCCACTCCACTGGGAGCAGCTGTCAG
>NW_007184336.1:0-411 GCF_000164805.1 Carlito syrichta
ATACATTCTGAACCACAGCTTCCCCCTCAATTAAACCTCAAAACTGTAAAAAGTACAGTCTACAGCCCACACTCCAAACTCAAAAGTGAACAAAGCCAGAAGACCCTCATAAGGAAGAACAGGATATTCCATAAGTGAAACAAAAGCAATCCTACCTTCCCTCAAAAACAGAATTAAAGAAGGGGAAGGAAAGGGGGAGAGAGAGAAAATTTACACAAATGAATAAAAATCAAAAGAAGAGTATGGGTCTCTCCCAGACACCTGGGAGAGCAGACTGAGAAAACTGACTTCAGAATGCAAACAATGAAGAGCCCCTAGAATGAAGGGTTTCAAACTATAAACCTAGATATTAAGACATTAATGGAAAGATTAAAAAGAATTGAAGAGACACAAGAAGAAACTAGGAAGGAG
>NW_007184337.1:0-306 GCF_000164805.1 Carlito syrichta
GTGGTCCTTTTTGCAGTTTTGAGATTTACTTAAGGGGAGAGCTGTGATTCAAAATCAGTCTGCAGGTCCTGGTATTCGCTGGCAGGTGTGTGGATAATGTGGAACCCACTTCCCACTGCCCTGAAATCTGTCCGTGCAGTGGGGCTGTAGGTTTACTCCCTGAAATAAAATGTGGTTAGCAGAGGGGAGAGAATGGAGCAGATAGTGGGTTGAAGAGGGGAGTGGAGAGATAGAGGAGTAAGGGGGGAAACAAACGAGTGTACCAACAAGAACAGAGAAAGGTCTATACTGAAACAGATAATAACA
>NW_007184338.1:0-940 GCF_000164805.1 Carlito syrichta
GGGGAGAGCATTTGGCTAGGGAGAAAATGAAGGTAGTTGCTTCCTCTTTTTTGGAACTCTGACCCTTCCTCATATTTAACCACAACATATTACTGTCTGCTTTTGTTTGAGTCTTATCCATTTAACAAAAGTGACCCTAGGGCCAAGAGAGCAGAGTTCTCCTACTTGGTCAGGGTGACCAGGCTTGATTCCAAGTGACACTACTCCACCCTTACCCCAGTAGCAATCTCCAATCTCTCTCTCTCTCTCTCTCTCTCTTCTCTCTCTCTCTCTCTCTCTCTCTCTCTCTCTCTCTCTCTCTCTCTCTCTCTCTCTCTCTCTCTCTCTCTTTCTCTTTCTCTCTCTCTCTCTCTCTCTCTCTCCAGCACTATCTTTCAGCATGCAGAGTGTGGAGATTTCCAACATGTACCGAGGTGAACAGGCCCTGGAAATGTAATGGTAGCTGAGGCTCTGGGACCTACTGTCCCTTGCTCTGCCTGAAGAAATGGATTTGTGGGATCACAGCCTAAATTATTCATTAAGCTGGATACATCCTACAGACCTTAGCAGTCCACAAACCACCCCCTCAGAAAACTGCCTCCTTTCAGGGAATTTGTACTCAGCACACAGCTGACTACAGGGCGGGGTGGAAATTTAGCATGAGTGATACTTATTGGCCTTTACTGCTCCCCTGGGCTTAGGACTGCTCGAGTGCAGCCTGCTCCATCACAGGCTGGTGGTCAAGAGAGAAGAAACAGCAAAACACGAGCAAAGGGAAGCTGAAATGAGAGGTGTCAAAGCTCAGAGAGGGCAAGACAGAGGGAGCAGCTGTCCTGGCTGGTACTCCCCAGTTCCTAGGTCCTCTCCTTCCAAGCCCTGACTGCCATTCCTGCTGCAGGCTACCCTCTCCTGCACAATGCACTCACAACCCAGCCCCTTTCTGGAAAGGCGGAGCAGCCTG
>NW_007184339.1:0-1372 GCF_000164805.1 Carlito syrichta
TCCAATAAACTCTGTTTGTCTGGCACTCATATTCACGACTGAGCTCCCTGGACCACAGACACATGGTATCAGGCCCAACTCTGATCCCTCAGGCGTAAGAGATCTTGTCTATCCCATACTCTCTGTAGACTGGTGCTTCTGTAGGCCCTTTGTGTTCAAAGTGCTCTCCTGCCTTCTGTAGTTCCAGATCCTTCCTAGGATGACCTATTTGTTACACAGGGAGTCTAAATCAGAGGACTAAGGAAGGAAGAGGGACCAAGAAACCAGAGTTGTTAGTGACCCAGGAGGAATTCTTTGGATAAATGGAGTGTGCACGTTTTTGTTTTAAATTTGCTTATCAATATTATCCTATTGTATCCTTAGTATTAGGTGCTTTAAAATATTAGGTGCTTTAAAATCTCTGTGATACAGTGATATTATAATATAGTTAATTCACTCCTTAGAAAAACTCCATATCAGGGTGAAAATACACTGTCAACAGGTGTCAGGCAATAACACACACACTCTCAGTGAAGCAGGCAGGATAGGCCCCTCCACAAGGACAGAGATATTGCATATAAATATTGCAACACTTTTTAAAGGTATATTTAGTTCTCACTCATAAGTGGACCTTGAACAATTATCATAATACTATAAGAAAGGGTTTGACAGTAGTTGGAAACTGCAGGGGTGGGAGAGGGGCAGGATTGGCAGTAGTGGGAAATGGCCAGGGTAGTGGAGGGGCATACCTGCATAATGCACATTTGTATACCCAACTCCTCTCAAGTTGAATTGCCTTGGCCCAGTGTGCTCTTTTGAGATATTGAAAAGGGAACTGAATTTCAAGCCAAATACATCTGTAACCTGACATGGCCCAAGGGCTATTAGTTTGCTCTCTGTTCTATGCCATCTACACGTGGAACTCTTTATTGAGCAAGCTAGAGTAAAATCCAACTCAGTACTTGCCAATATTTTATCTTAATTAATGACTTGATTTAAAGTTGACCTGGCTCAGATTCCTGACAGCAATAAGCCACAGGGGATTTGAAATCCAAAAGAGGGTTTGAAGAAGGGACCATATGTCCAGATTTGTTTGCAGAAGGGTCTCCAGGCAGTGAGATCACTTTTGTCTTGTTCAGGTATACTCTAGTCCAGGTAAGAGGTAGTAAGTGTATGATCTGGAGGGTTGTGTTTGAAGCTGTGGCTTTCAGACTAATTTTTTCTTGCATATTCCCCAGGAATTTTAAAAATGATGCATATTTTAAAGATGACACTTGGAATTTTTTTCTAATATTTTTTATTTGAAAGGAATGTAATTTGCATATATACGTATTGGCAACTTAAAATATAAATATTGCAACACTTTTTAAAGGTATATTTAGTTCTCACTCAT
>NW_007184340.1:0-1519 GCF_000164805.1 Carlito syrichta
CCTCTTTAAAAAAAAAAAAAAAAAAAGCCGGGCTCAGTGGCTCAGCCTGTAATCCCGTGCCTTTGGGAGGCTGAGGTGAGTGGATTGCCTGAGCCCGCGGGTTCGAGACCCACCTGAGCAGAGAGACCTCATCTCTACAATAAATCAAAAAATCAGCTGGGCTTGGTAGCACGCGCCTGTAGTTCCAGCTATTTGGAAGGCCGAGGTGGAAGGATTGCCGGAGCCCAGCAGGTTGAGGCTGCGGTGGCCGGGAGTGGCCACTGCACTCCAGTCTGGGCGACAGAGTGAGACTCCAACTCAAAAAATAAATAAATAAAACCTATATGGAAGCCACATAGGAGCAGCATTAACAATTGTTTATTGCAGTCGAAGTAAAACTTAAGAGTTACTAATAACTCTTCTAACTTTGAGCTATGTGACAGCTTGGATAACTCAAGTGAATTATGTCAATTCTAATATATGAATTAGTGTTTAAAACATTAAGCAACAGTGACTTATTTGGCATTAACACTTTCAGGCCACTTGAGTACAATTTGGTGCATTTTAGCTTAATTTACTTGATAACACCCATGTGGTCGAAAAGTGTTAATATGCCTCCCAGAGTGTTAACTTGCTACAATAGCAACAGCATACTGGGACCATCTGGTTCCCTGAATTGATGCATAATCCTTTATTATGTAGCCCTCAGTGGCCCCATTGACCTTTACAGAAACACATATCAGTTTCAAGATCACAGTGAATTATTCTACAACAATAGTATGAGTTCTGTGCAAAGAGACCTGCCCCAAAGTTTTCTTGTTCTCTTCTGCTTTAACTATCTCTCCTGTACACACACACCTGCATACATATTTGCTGACATTCTGGCTTCAAATATGATGCTTTAAAGACATGAAGACAGGCCATTGGAGACATGACTGGCAGAATTCATTTTAACGAGTAGAGTTCAGAGCACTCTTTCTGATAAATTGCTCAACCCAGCAGACCCCCTATGTGACCCTGGGATCTGCATTAAAATATTCAGTCCCTTCATTTTCCACTCATGCAAAGGAACGTTTCTAAATTTTTACTATTGAGTAATTCCCTGAAAATTTCCTGAGGTGACCTAGAGTCAGAAACCTAGTAAATTGTCTGACCTCCAAAGGTGTTCCTCTGATCCCTCTGCTTCATTCAGCTATATCCATACTATTTTTACCTGACCCAAGGGTTAATACCCTATCCATAGTACTAATAGGTGTGTGCTGACCTCCTGATCAGTAGTTACTTGGGATCAGAGAAGCTATATACAGAGTATCTGCAATAGGTAATCTAAAAGCCTTCATGAGGGGTGGTGGTGGAAGACGCAAACTAAGAAAATACCAAACCTATCACACTCACACACGCCTAGTGTAGTTATATTATCTCAAAAGTGAAATGATAAATTTGTGTTCATCAAAATGGTTTTAAAATGAGTAATCTCACTGTGCTTGTTGGAAACAGTCTGAAAAACAGTTAGAGGGATTGCAGAACTACTATGGTAACA
>NW_007184341.1:0-647 GCF_000164805.1 Carlito syrichta
CAGGATTTCTGTTAGGCTTGATTGACCAGCCCTTGTTACGGTCTTCAGATGGAGCAAGAATTGACTTTTCCTCCAAAGACCTCTGATCTCACCGTGCACACACTCCCCACCTATCCTTCCTGTACTTGTCCAGGGCTTGGCATCACATAATCCCCCAAGTGTTCCAACCAGAAGCTTGGGCTTCTTCCTTGACTCCCCAATATGCCCCCAGTACCAAACTTGTCCTCTGCAGATACCTCTCAAATCTGTCCTATGTTTACCTTTCTTTGATTGCTGTAACCATCTTGGAATTGGCTCCTCCATGTCCAGGCTTGTCTCCCTCTAATCTATCCTTCACCCAGTATCCAGAATGATCTGATCATTCTCCTGCTGCTTAAAACCCAAACCCCTACTGTTGTACCACCAAAAGATCCTTCTTTTTTTTTTTTTGAGTTGGAGTCTCACTTTGTCACCCAGACTGGAGTGAAGTGGCATGCTCCCAGCCACTGCAGCCTCAGTGATCCTTCCGCCTCAGCCTTCCAAGTAGCCAGAACTACAGGCGTGCGCTACCGCACACGGCTAATTTTTTATTTATTGTAGAGACAAGACCTCGCCAAGTTGCCCAGGTGGGTCTTGAACCCGTGGGCTCAGGCAGTCCATTTGCCTCA
>NW_007184342.1:0-749 GCF_000164805.1 Carlito syrichta
AAACACACCAGAAGGCCTGGCATGGCAACCCATGCCTGGAATCCCAGCAATCTGGGAGGCCGAGGCAGGAGGATGGCTGGATCCCAGAAAACCAATGCCAGCCTGGGCCACACAAGGAAATGCTGTCTCCGCATTCATCCTAACAGGGATCTGGGTTCTAGGTGCATATCGTCCTGGCCTCTCCACAGACTGTGGAGGGAGGGTCGTCGGAACCCATGATTTCGAGGCTGGCAGTTACTGACGGTCATGTCTCCGGTCCCCAGTCTGGGCCACTGAATCAGATCCTGTCTCCAAAAGCATCGGGATCATACACAGATTTTAAACTACGTGTGGTGTGTTCATGGGGTGACTGGCTTTAGAGCCAGCAAAAATAGGATTGGGGGGCAGAAATGTTCCCAGGTGATTGATTTGTCCCTGTTCTTTCTTGGTGGAAGGTCCACATTGCCGAGTCAGAAGGTTGGCCTGCCTGGGGCAAATTTCTGAGATCGGAGAGAAGAGCTGACAGGAACCCGTCCAGGGAGCCCTGGGAACTCTCGCACCAATGTGGGATCAGCCATTGGGGGGCTGGAGCTATAAGGTGCCGAGCTTGGGGGACCCCACATGTGGGGGAGATGGGGGGAAGGACTGAGGGCAGAAGGTTTGCAGGATAATGGGCTTGTTTCTTTCTTTCTTTCTTTCTTTCTTTCTTTCTTCCTTCCTTCCTTCCTTCCTTCCTTCCTTCCATCCTTTCTTTCTTTCTTTCTTTCTTT
>NW_007184343.1:0-2250 GCF_000164805.1 Carlito syrichta
AAAACATCCTTGGAGGGTGTTATGGCCCACCCATTCATTTCTCAAAGGAAAAAACTATGCTACCTGGAACTACATTTGAACTCTTTGAATCTACTTTGCCTGCTGCCTGCGAGCTATTAGCCCTGTTGAACTCAGAAGGTGGGAACTGGAAGGGATTCTAGAATACCCTGGGCTATTTTTTAAATGGGGACCTGAAGCCCAGGGGGAGGAAGTGATCAGCCCAAGATGGCACAGGTTGTTCAGAGCAGTGCCCAGTCTAGAGCACAGATCCCCTAACCTGATCATTTTATTTACCATGAAGGGAACAAAACTTAAGTTTCAGGACCCTTCACTTGCACAGGTCCCTTTCAAGGCCCTGTGTCTAATTGTATTTTCAAAGGTTTGATTCTTTTTATTAAAGAGGTCTCTCCACATTGCATAGCTTCAAGGTCCTTAAAATCTAAATCTGCCCCTAGCCACACACCATGAATGGCTAAGTACTGAGAAAAGGAATCCCATAGAGCCCCCTATAATCTGGGAGTAAATACAGTGTGGGCTGCCAGGGTGATGAAAGGGTGGTAAAACCACTGTTGTGCTGTCACTGATGAAATCTGTTCCAAGAAGAAAATAGGCTTCCACGCATTGACACTAGCTCACGGAACTTCCTGATGACACGCTGCCTTACTATAAGCCCCTGTCTGGAAGTGAATAATTGTTAATTTAATGAGATAAAATCATAAGTATGATCCTACAAAGACTTTACAACCGTTGGCAATGGAGAGATACTAAGATGGTCGAAAATCATCACATCCCCCACTATCAGCCATGATGGTCTAAGTTTCAGACAGAGGCAAAACATCACATCTTAGAACTGGAAGGAACTTATTTTCTTTAAAAATGTATGTATATATATTAAGAAGTGTGTTCTTGGCATTACCCAAGCCATCCTCTGGGATGGAGGAACAGATAATATGATACTTCCGTGAACTAGTATGAAAATGAGGTTAAAGCCTCCCCTAGAGTCCACCAAGACCCCTCCAGGCTTGGTTTCCTGTGCCTGAACCATGTGGTTGGTATTTTTTTCTCCTCCCTTCTTCCGCTTTGGGAGCATTCTTGTGTGTGTCTGAAGCAACAACTGCTCCCTGAATATATTTCCATCAAATTACCAGAAACAGAGCTGTGGCCTAGATAACACAATGGAATCAATGCACTGCTAATTGCTGAGGATTCTGAGAGCTCCAAATGCTAAGCTCTGAAAGCATCAGTTCTACTCAGTATGCTTCCTTTTCTTTTCTCTCCATCCCCCTCCCACTTACCCTTGCCAAGGACCCATGGATTAAATTCCTAGGAATATAAAATAAAGGAAGGTAGTCAGCTTACAGAAGTAACCTAGGGCTGTGGTTTAAAAAATTGGCCTTGCTCTCAGACCACTGGTTTGAAGCCTTGTTCCTTTATTTACCAGTTGTGTGACTTTGGGTAAGTTAGCTAACCTCTCTGTGTCTCCATCTCTGCATTTATTAAATAGAGATAATAATAGCATTTATCTCCCCATAGGTTTGTTATGAGGATTAAATGAAATAATCTTTAAGAAGGACTTAGTACTGTGCCTGGCACAAGTCAAGTACTCAAAAAAGGAACCCTCCTCACGATTATAGATTTTGACCCTATTTGAAGTAGCAGCTCTGAGGGCTCCTAGTGTTGCTACTTTTTTGGGCTGAACATCAATGTCTGTGTGGGACTAGATGGACTTTCATTCAACCCAAGCAGTACTGATTATTTCACTTAGTTAAACAGAGAGAAGTGAAAAGGCTTGGGATGGAACAGATACAAGCACCAGAGGCCAAAAGTAGACTCCAAGAGTCAAAACAAACCTCAGAGGTGATCAGCCTTGACTTTTCACCCAATGCCTAAACCATTCTGCAAGATTGCTGAGAGGTGACCTCCCTGCCTTTTCCAAGGACAATGGTATTTGAAATCTGACACCCTGAACTCTTGTCCATTTGTCCTGATTCTGTATTCTGAAATAATACCATGTAATTATGTTGCTGATAGTCCTCAAATATTTCCCATCTGCCCCAAGCTAAACATCTTGTCTCTATTGGCAGTTCATTCACCATCTTCATCACTCTTGTCTGAGTATGACCCAGTTGGTCAGTCCCCCTATTAAAAAATGGAGCCCATAATTGAAATGATGTATTCTAGACTTTGTCAGACCAAGGCAGGACATAATAAGTCAAAGGTGACATTCTAGGCTCTAGAAAACTCTAGGGA
>NW_007184344.1:0-1244 GCF_000164805.1 Carlito syrichta
CCCAAAGGAAAAATATGAGTCACCCTTCATTCTTGCACTAAAAGGAGCTATTGTTAGCATTAGTTGGGACTAGTAGACTTCATCTTTTTCTATTTCCTTCTAATTTTTTCTTGTGATTCCATTGGTATTTAGCCTAGGAGTTGGCCAAGGAAGACTAGTTTTGCAAATTGGCTTTAAATGAAACTATGAGATGACCAGAGATAGAGAAACCGTGTGTGCACAGAGGGGGAATGTAGAAGGATAATTTAGTGGCCTCAAAGATCACACCCCTTACTCTTTCAATTTATGCCATCAGATTTCATAAACTACTAGAATGAAATTTTGATAAATTTAGTCTAGTCTCCCTAGTTGAGCTTAATTTGAAAGAAAAAAAATTATCTTATGGTTTCTAAAGGTATCAAAGGGCTCTGAACCTAAAGAAATATTATGCCACTTTTCTCAGACTTCCATGTAAATGTACCTGTCAAGAAAATAATCCACTCTGGCCAGATTAAACAGAAAGGAATATATTACAAATGGTTATAGAATTATAGGAAGGGCCAAAAAGTAAAGTATAATTTCCAGTTACAGAATCCAGTAACTGAATTAGGCTACACAAGAGTGACTTGCTCTTCTACCATCAGGAAGCTACATGATGAACTGGAAAGCTTCCAGTTAAAGTAACTGTAGAACCACACCCAGACTCTACTGCCCATCAGGGTCAAGGCCATGTCCTCTCTCCTGACCCTCTGTGCTTCCCCTCCCTGGGCTGGACACAACTAGCTGCGCACAGGCCTGTCTGTCCTCACTGGAGAGCAGGGCCCTTGGGGATGAACACTGTTTGTGAGTCCTTCACGCTGATGACTGAGGCTCCATCAGTGTCTACCGCCTCAAAATCTTTAGGTCTTAGGCGAATTTTTTTGAGTCTTAAAAAAACAGCTTGATGGACTCTCTAATGCAAACCAGTAAATGGTGCTCTGCACCCTGCCCCACAAGTTAGTAATCAGACACTAAGACCTCCACTAACACAACCCAACAAAGCCCAACCCCTCCACGGCAGTGCTTGTCATCACAAGCAGCAGCAGAACATCCTCTACTTTACCTACACCTTCCAAATCTTGCATAAGGAAGTCTAACTGCCTAAATCTACATCATACTCAGAACCCTAGCTGCAAGGGAGTCTGGGAAATGTTGGATTCTTGTTGTTGTTGTTGTTGTTGTTGTTTCTAACTTCTGCTGTATGGAAAGGATGCCAGAAGGAGGGT
>NW_007184345.1:0-2226 GCF_000164805.1 Carlito syrichta
TTAATAAAAATATTTAAAACACACATACACATAAAAGATAATTAGAGCACTTCAAAACAATTCCATCATACAACCTATGAGATGAGAAAGACTTTGAGCTAGAAGCAGACAAACTCAGCTTGGGCTCTTACTGTATCTTGAGCAAAATACCCTTTGGGTCTCCTTTTTCCTTATTGTCCTTATTAAGATAAGGACAATACCACCTATTCTAGGTTTTTCTGGGATTAAATGTTATATCTGTGAAAGTACCTTGACTCCAAGTACTGGTACTTGGAGGCATCAAAACAGTTCATTTCCTTACCTTTTACACAATGCCTCTGCTCAATACAAGGATGCAATCCTCTGTTTTGATTCAGGGCTCCCTGCAGGGATTAGATTGTAGCAAGTTTAATAACTTCAAAAAAGTATCAGACGGCTGTTTCTAGACCCGTGTTTTCTGTCTTTATTGCACCAAAGAAAACATTCTTCCTTTTGTCTGTAAAATCAGCTGTCTGTGGCAAGGTTCATCACGGTCCTGTAGGACTTTCTGTCAAAGTAAGACCATCATTTCAAGTTCATTTCCAAAATGAGCCAAAAGACTGGCTCCTGTGTATGTGTTGGGTTTTCCTCACCTACTGCCTCACTAAAAGCTGTGAAAGAACAAAATCACTTAAAGCCATAGAAAGGAAGGTTTTCCCAGACCCTAATGTTGCAGGCTGTTTAGGTACCAGACAGGGAACTACTATGGCACCAAGCACAATGAATGATTAGACAACAAAGAGAAGCCTGGTTCCAGCTGTCATCATCACAGTCAAGGTCATATAAAGGAAACTGCCAGATAATGAAAGAAGTCTTTAGCATGCTTACACATAACAAAATCATGAATCATGAAGTATGAGAGGGGAAATGTTTAAGAAAGTCTTAGATACAAAATTCAGTACTCTGAGACACACATTACATTTGCTTACTTCTAGGAGCTACCACTGACTTAGAAACCATTCCTCTAACTCTCTCCAGGAAAAACTTTGCCTTTATAGCTTTACCTTCCACATTTGCACACATTAAAAAGTCTTCAAAAACAGCTCTTTTGATAGTCACATATAATCATAAGGATTTAATCATATTTCATTTAACTATTTTCTTGTTGGACAGCTACACTGGGTCTACTGTTTTGCCATTATAAACAGTGCTGCTGTAAACATTCTTCAAAGTCAAATTTTGGCTATATTTTTGTAAGTAATGGAGAGTCACTAAAAATTCTTGAGAAAGAAAATAGCAAAATCCCTGGAACTAGGGATCTGTTATGTAGCGTGGCAAATATAGGTAATGACAATGTGTTGTATACTTAAAAATTGCTAAGAGAAGCCGGGCTCGGTGGCTCAGCCTGTAATCCCGCACGTTTGGGAGGCTGAGGTGAGTGGATTGCCTGAGCCCGCGGGTTCGAGACCCACCTGGGCAGGCGAGACCTCATCTCTACAATAAATCAAAAAATCAGACGACGTGGTAGCGCATGCCTGTAATTCCGGCTACTTGGAAGGCTGAGGCGGAAGGATCGCCGGAGCCCAGCAGGTCGAGGCTGCAGTGACCGGGAGTGGCCACTGCACTCCAGTCTGGGCGACAGAGTGAGACTCCAACTCAAAAAAAAAAAAAATTGCTAAGGGAATGAATCCTAAATGCTCTCACCACAAAAAGTTATAAATAGGCGAAGAGTTTTTGAGCTCCTCCCAAGAATAACAGTAGCAACCACCACGGGTGAGATCCTTCCACACAGGTAAAGGGGAACCTCTTCAGATGCGGACTGGTGCCTCGCAGATTTAACAATTTGGGATGACCAGTCTCATCCCAAGTCTCCTGGACAGCCTCGTTTCCGGGCAAAAGTTTGACGTTCTAAAATCTAATCCTGTCTCTGCTTCTAGCCTCCTGTGAGAGCAAAAGCAAATCTCCTAGGTATTCCATCATCTCCAAAATGAGAAAATGGTGCTGTTAAAAGGTTCTTAATCCAAGGTCTAAACTCCTGCTGAAATTACTGTATATACCACATTTTTGTCTATGGGTAGATGTTCATTTTTCTGAGAGAATTTCATATCATTCAAGGAGGCCCATGATCCTCTTAAAAGTATATTAAGAACTAAACTAGATAATTTATCAGTTCCCTTCCTGATCCAATTATTAGAGCAAGTTTGCATGATTATAAAGCAGTGAACACTCATTGTAGAAAAATGAAAAATGTAGCCAAAAAGAAAAATC
>NW_007184346.1:0-735 GCF_000164805.1 Carlito syrichta
TTTCACTAAGGCTAATGCAGCTATCATCTTTGCTAATGCTGAATATTCAAGTAGCCCTCATTTTTTCCACATAATGAAACACTTTGAAGGGTCAGTCTTTTTTTAAATCAGAGTTTATATGTATTATTGATGTAAATATGTCTACCCTGTTTGCAGTGTGCCTGCTTGTGCAACCATCTGAAAGCTTATGGGTGGCTTAGTATAATAACATGGATTCTAAATGAATTGGCTGCTGTTCAAGACCATTTTCTATTAAAGGAGGTGAGACGTTGAGTACCTGGCCATGGGAACCACCTTTCTTCTCATGTACTATATTCCTGAAAGTAGCTGAAAAAATAGAATGATTGCATGTTTTATTTAAAATAATTTGAATCACTTGCTTAACTCACTAAAACATGAGATGCTGTTCTCTTAGATGTAATATATTACCGTACCAACAATCTATATAAGCAGCTGTACCAAAGAGTAAGCAAACGGTAGACACCTCACCTAATCTTTTCCTCAAGTCTTGCAAAATTTATGCATCTGGCACTGTAAATGAGGATGAATTGGAAGCATTTGATACTAGAAGAGCACTTCTTTTACAAGGGGACATGGTATGTGTTTCACTAAACCTGAAGATATCACTATCATGAAGCCATTTGAGCTATATAATTTGCCAGAGGACTAAACACACACACACACACACACACACACACACACACACACACACACACACACACACACAAATGAGTT
>NW_007184347.1:0-2627 GCF_000164805.1 Carlito syrichta
CACTGCACTCTAGTCTGGGCGACAGAGTGAGACTCCAACTCAAAAAATAAAATAAAATAAGGGTGGTTAGAATTTGTCAGTTTCAACATTTTTGTCCAACAGCTCCAGAAAATTGCCTCCATTCTTTTCATAGTGATTAAAAGGTAATACACATTAGAAGAAAAGCCAGTTGTCACATAGTAATAAAAGTCACACAAAGTCTTTAATATAGTAGCAGTTCATTTAAAGGTGCATATTGGACAAGTGGTAGCCTATGTTGTTTCAAAGTCTTAATGACAAGATAAAGTGTGCTAAAACTCAGCTTCTAAATGCAGTGTTGTCCTTGATACCAGTTTATCAAATAGCAAATATGGTTCTAATGGCAATTAGCATGCTGCAAAAAAAAATTTAAACATAGAATCTTTGCAATGAGAGGCCTTGGGAGATGGAAACTTTGTAAGGTCACATTTCATGCGTAGTATCCATAATTCTCATTCTCACGTATGGATTTTTCTTTTTTCAAATAGAAAAAGCCATCTTATCATGATGGTAACGAATTGGAAGCTTTGTTTTCTGGTATGTCTGAGGAGGTATTAACTCTTTGACGATAGGTTCACTGCATTGTGCACACAGACTCTTAATATGTATTGATATTGTGTTTCAAGTAAGGAGTCCCAGGGTTTATTTAATTCTCCTCTGCCCGAGGGAACAAGATAAGACAGCGTTATGGTTGTCTTCAGAGCAATTCGATTTCCTTTCCCAAGGGAGGAGAAGCCCCTAGGTGAGATGTAGCTGGTCCTAGGGCTGGTATAGCTTTCTTCCTGATGCTATCACATCTTGCTTCCAGGAACGCCCGTGAAATGAACAGGAGCTTGGTCTAGATGATTCATTGGTACAGAAATTTGCATTACATATCTTAAGTGAAGTCTAAAATAACACCATGTTTTAGCTGAATAATGACTGTTCCTGTTAGACCTTTGAGCCAATGAACTAAGTCAGGAAACCCGAGTTGCAGGTCATGTGACCTTGAGCAAGTCAGTTCTTTCTGGCTCCTCATCTGGGAAGTTCTTGTCCTTGCCTGCAAAATAAAGAGGCTTTCAACTTTAAAGTCTCTGATTCTTTGTTAGGATCTACTCTGTGGTATATCTAAATCCATATGTAATAAGCTGTGTTATGGGATTCAAAATGCGTTTATGAATTAGGATTCAAAAATTCACATTCTCATTTCTGAATCCTTTCATCTGTTTATAGACCAGTACTAATTTTTCCCCTTAAAACTCTCTTCTCTTTTCACAGGCTATTCTAGTTGAAAACTTTACGGTGCTGCAAAGTCATGAAAACTTACAGCTTCTTCTATAATAGAACTCATTTATATTTTAGCTTTTCCTTACACTAACACCTTCTAAAAAGGCTGATGTGGAGAGAGCCATTATTTATTTTATTAAGTCTATAGAATTAAAAGTGAGCCCATATATAAAAAAAACACATTAGTATAGAATATCTTTTGTTTGTTGTACTATCGTGTGTTTGTAAAACAAACTTTAAAAATGCAAATTGGTTTGTTGCTAAAAGGCATTAAGATAAACTAAGAAAGTTTATTATTTATTCCATTTTGCTCATACTTTGAAACAGCAGACTTTATTTTCAAATAATGCTTTTTTAAGATTAGCACATTCCTAATATGTAAAATAGGGGAAAATTCAAGAAAATATAAAGATAAAATCAAAATACTCCTTAATACTACCACCCAGAAATAATGATTGTTGGCATTTGGGGTATTTTTCAGTCATTTTTCTGTGTTTTATATAGATCTACATGTCTTTTTAAACAAAAGAGGATTACACTGGATATGTTTTATACTTTATATTATTGATATGTTCTCTGAAAACATGATTTGTATTGACTAAATCCATTGTAAGGATATGCTACACTTTGTTATCCAGCTCCTTGAGTTTGCACATTCAGGTGGTGGCTGTGTCTGTAGCTCAGCTCCTTTATGTTGCCAGTTTGTCAACAGACAGAGGTTTGCTGAAAGAAAATAAAGTATTTTGAAAAGCAGTTTTTAAGTTAAGCAAAGGCAGGTTTTTGTAATAGCACATAACCCAGTTTTACTATTATGTCAGGTAACATTTGTATTAGATAATGTATACTAATGCATTGTAAACTACTTAGAAAACACAAATTATAAAGAAGAAAAATATAGTTTTCATTTACAAATAACCACTGAAAGTATGTTGGTACATTTACATTTAGGGTTTCACTCTATATAAATATATAAAAATTTTTAACATAAATAGGATAACTCTTCTAACAGTTTTGTAGCATGCTTTTTTCACTGACATTTTCCAATGTCCTTAAGTATTCTTTGAAAATGTGATTTTTGTAATGGTCCCTTCTCTCCTCTTCAAACGGCTATGCCATAATTTATTTAACCATTACTATATTATTAGACATTTAAATCTTCCTAATGTTGCCCTATTAAATAATACTGATGGGTGCAGTGGCTAATGCCTGTAATCCCAGCACTTCGGGAGGCCGAGGCAGGAGGACTGCTTGAGCCCACCAATTTAAGGCCAGCCTAAGCTACATAGTGAGACCTCATCTCTACAAAAAAATTTAAAAATTAGCTAGGCATGGTGGAGCGCATC
>NW_007184348.1:0-665 GCF_000164805.1 Carlito syrichta
CAAGTTTCGTGACTTTTACAATCCTTGCCCAATGCATGATGTCTTAGGCCTTGTAAATTCCCTTTACTCTAGGCAAGCTTGATTGCCGCGATGAGATACCTCAGATACCTGGAAGTCTGTTTCTGAAAAGACAAAGTCAGTAAAGTTAATTATACCTAAAGTGTGCATTTCTCCAAAAGCATAGCTTCTACTTTCTCATCATTGTGTCAGGGTTTAAGAACAAGAGGAAAAATGGCTTCCCACTCTCGGCCTGTCTTTTCCAGACGTTTCTGCCCTATTTCATTAGTTATCATTCTTCTGTTGTCTTTCTGACTTTTAGAGAAAGAGCCTTATTGGCTAAGATATTAAACCATTTTTAATCTCTAAACTCTAATTTTGGTGAGGTTGGTTGAAGAAGAGAAGTGTGTGTAAGCTTGTGTGATTCACTGGTAGACTCAGCATTCTTTTCTACATCTCTGTTTTGGATTGTTATTAGAAAAAATTTTATTCTGCTATCCATTTTATAACTATAAATGGGTTGGCCTGCCAACTGAAACTTCATCTATGTGAGAATTAATTGAAACTCAGCATGCTAGGACAATATTTCCATCCTACATTATAACTTTTCCCCAATGATTTTACTCCTAACTCCCTCCTTGTGGCTTGTGTGATGCTAGGCTGAGACT
>NW_007184349.1:0-2052 GCF_000164805.1 Carlito syrichta
ACAGTTAACAAACCACATGGAAAGAAAAGTGCTAATGGACATGGTATACTGAGGATGCCTGGGAGAACTAGGGCAGGCTTCCCAGAGGAGGTGACATTCCAGCTGAATCTTAAAAGATAAGTTGTATATCAAGTGCACCCAGAAGGAGGTGGGCATTCAGGTAAAGAGAATGGCATATGCAAAGGATGGAGGAAAATGGAGCTAGTGTGAGAGACCAGAGGCTGACAGGTAGGGGCAGGAGCTAAACTGCAGAGGTAGGCAGTGGCTAGGCCTTGGGGGAACTGGATCGTCATGCCCAGCTGGTGGCCAGCAGCCAGTGAGGGGTTGTATCTAAGGAGGTGGCAGCTGGGAACATTTATTCTGGGCCACTGTGGGAAAGGATGGAAGTGGGTAAGGCAGAGAAACCACTGATGATGCCACTAATGTTGCTCAGACAAGGGCGGGTGGGAGCCTGATCCAGGACACTGCTTATGGGGATGGAAATGAGGGAACAATCTGAAAGACATTTAGGAGACCAAAGGACAGACTTGGTGGATAGCTGGATGTCCTTCAAGAAGCTACTACAGTTCATTGTAGAATGGCACCTGCCTACATGAAGGCTGCATGTCTCTTCATAAGGCCAACATGCCCCAGGGAAGTTTGAGGTGCAGCTCATGAGAAAGGGGGTATGCCCTGGGATGTATAGGGTCAAAGGACACCTCCCTCTGCAACCCAGGGCGGAAGGTTCTGCCAAGGGGTAGGATGGCCTGCTTGGAGGGCAGAGAACACAGCTCCCCCACCCTCACTGTCCTGTGTTTTCCCTGAGTCTGTCTACCAACCACCTTCCTTTTTATACTCTCTCGGGTCCTGTAAGCACCAGGCTACCCAGAGCTTGCTCCACCCCATCTCCTGCATCCCAGGGCATGGAATGCTATGGCTTCTACCCTCTAGGTTGGCAGCTCTTCAGCTCCCAGGTCTTTTCTGCCAAGAATGATGTACTGTATTGTGCTAAACCAACTTTATGGGCAGCCCTTTAAAATGCAAGCCTGTGCCCGTGATGGATGGAGAGTATCCAGTTGTTTAGCCAACCACTTATGGTTTGTTGCAAACTTGCAAGAACCATGCACAGACCTCTTGTTAGGTCTGTTATGCCAAGGACCCCATAAATAAATAACAGAGTGTATCTTGATGCATCAGGGCTGGAGTATGGAAATAGATAAATTGTGCACATTTACAAAAAAATAATATACATAGTATGTGCGGCCATAACCAAATCACCTAGTTTAACAACCATGCAAAGCTTCCAGAGTCTGCCAAGTGATTGGCTTCCATCCATCAGTGTGCATCAGTGTTAGAAATGACCACCAAAGGGAGGGGGTCCTCCTGCACGCTGACCTTGAGGCCTTTGAATGGAAGCAAGTGGTGCGATTGCAGGTGGGCACCCTGACACACAGCTTTTCTGCCAAGGTGTGAAACCTACTGAAGCCGTGTGTTCCAGCAGATGTCTTAAGGTCTGCTGCCAAGCAGAAGGCTGATTAGCACCAAGTTGCAGGATGTAATGGGTTGCACCTACAGGAAGATGGCTGGCTGGGGGAGGAAGAGATTTTCTAATTATTCACTTTGGCTTGCAAAGGGAGTCAGTGAGTTGCATTTCCAAGGTATTCTTACCAGAGCCCTGCAACTTTCAGCCATTCACCCTGAAGGCAGGGCTGAGCTTTCAGAAAGTCAGTTCCCTGTCTCTGCTGCCCCTTTTTGAGCTCTGAACCCCACTGGGCATCTGGCTCTAGCATCTGGAGCTCCGAAGAAGCAGCTGACAGAATGGCCGCTGGAGTGGGTGCCCCTCCCCTCGGTTGTAATGGCACAATGCTGGATTTCTGTATTTTAAATGAAAAATATATGCAGTTAGCTGTGCGCTGACAATGTCCTTGAGGATTTGACAGTGAGATTTTCCAGCAGTTGGTCTTCGTTAGGATCCTGGCGGTGTTTAATAAGGCAGTCGAACTGCTGGCACCTTGGGTTCCTGTTTGTTCTCCGAGGGCTCAGGGGCTGCTGCGGTAAGCACATCGACCAGAG
>NW_007184350.1:0-1302 GCF_000164805.1 Carlito syrichta
TTCCTCGGTGCTTAGACTTTTTTTTTTTTGAATTGGAGTCTCACTCTGTCGCCCAGGCTGGAGTGCAGTGGCATGCTCACCTACTGGGCTTAAGCGATTCTTCCACCTCAGCCTTCCAAGTAACTGGAACTACAGGTACGCGCTACCACACCCGGCTTATGTTTTTTATTTATTGTAGAGACAAGGTCTCACCACGTTGCCCGGGCTGGTCTCAAAGCCCCGGGCTCAGGCATCCTCTTGCCTGGGTCTTCCAAAGTGCTGGGATTACAGGCTGAGCCATGGCGCCCAGCCGTGCTTAAACTCTTAAGGATAGTCTTTTTAATTTTGATAATTCTGATTTAATCTTTTAAAGTTTTTGTTATGTAAAATGTCAATAGCAAAAGTAGAGACAACAGTATCATTCCCACGCATCCATTTCTAATTTACCGAGTCATCTATTCATGGCCAGTCTTACTTCATACACTGGTGACCAGTACATACCTGAGCCACAGGAGTTCAAAGAAAGTGGTCATCTCTCTCTGGGAAGGTTGGCGGAACATGAGTGGAACAGAGATTTGGTTGGTCAGAGAGCAGAAAGGCCTTCTGGACAACAGAACTACCAGAGAGCAATCATGGAGGTGGTAAGGTGCAGGCGTGTTTGGGGACCCACTTAGGTGGAGAGAGGGGGCCCTGGAATGACAGATACTACTGAAAATGGAGGCCAGGTGTCAACTGGGCAAGCAGGGTAAAGGTAAGGAGTTAGCCTATATCTTTGAACAGGAAGCTCTTGTTCCCATTTCCTCTTCTCCTTGGATTATTCTGGGACAAACTATCATCCAGATCCTTTAGTATATGTGGCTCTATCCCTGTTTCTTCTGTTTCTCAATATCTTTACAAGACTTTCTAAACATTGTTGCAATAAGGACTTAACTCATGGGAGCATTTCAGATTTTTGCCTAGAATGCATACATTCGGGTTTCTCTGCAGGTACCCAGAGTGCCTGCCCTGCACAAGGTGCTATGCTAGCTAGGGGGGGTGGGGTAACGTCAGGTTGTGTCGAATGGAGTGGAATTAGGTAACAGAAGTGAGTTTAGGAGAAGACGTTGGCCCTTGTCCTGACAGCATGCATAGTCCAGGTGGGCCTTGGGGTGTTGGCTAAAAGAAGTGATCACAGGTTAGGTGCTCAGTGAGGGTTTCTGTCCGTAGGTGCTACAGCTGCTCAGCAAAGCTAGAGGCTGTGTGATCTGGGTATTAGGGGATGAGGGATTTGCAGAGGGGCATAGAGAATGGGTGGGATTTGATCTCATTACCAATCCATTGCCA
>NW_007184351.1:0-2695 GCF_000164805.1 Carlito syrichta
AGAAATGCACAATGAAGTTACAAACTCCAGTGCCCCAACCAGGAGGGGAGGAAAGGGGCTGAGGAAGAGTTGCTGTGGTGGGTCGTTTTTCTGGTAAGCAATCCATCCAGCCAGCTGTCAGGCTGGAGTCCAGGGACTGTACTGTCCAGGCAGCTGCCTTTCAGCAATCCTAACAGGGCACTCTAAAGGGATGGGGAAGAGGTATGCTCTGTGCTTCTAGCACAAGGCAGGCTGGGGCTTGCCTGCCCAGGGAGGAGGAAAGGCTGAGCAACAGGAAGCCAGTGCCTTAAATAAGTGTCCACACCCACCGCAGCCAGAAATTCCTTTTGGGAGCATCTAGCCTAAAGAAAGAATCCTAAATGCTAAACATGTTGGATGCTCTTGAGGTGCGAATTCCTGGCACTCAGCACTGCAGAGACTTGAAAAATATCCGCCAATAGCAAAGGCAGAAGCAATAGTCTAGATGTACACAGAGCCACAGAGAGATCGTAAAAGCACAGGGAGAGGAAAAGGAAGCAGAGGGAGACGTGCTGCACAGTGCTATTTAAGGAAACTAGCTCTCACTCATTCCCACCAACACTACATATTTTATAAGAAGCATACATATCTAAGGACATGAGTCAAATGCATTAGAGTAGGAACCTCTGGCAGACAAGGAAATGAAGGTGAGAAATGGAGGTGGGCACTGGGGTAAAAGGGGAGAAAAAAAGAAAAGTGGGGGCCCGGCATGGACTGAGGATGGTATGCTATGAACAAGGGCACCTGATAAATTCAGATTTTCATCCGAGGTCCAGGAAAAAAAACAGTGAATACCCATGTTATTTAATAAGAGTAAAAATGAGAACATTTTCTGTTTAAAGTAAGGGGGATGGGCAGGATGCCATGGCTCACACCTGTAATCCCAGCACTTTGGGAGCCCGAGGTAGGAGAATCGCTTGAGCCCAGGAGTAAAGACCAGCTTGGATACATAGTGAAGCTTCATCTCAACAAAAAAATAAAAAATTAGCTGTGCACGGTGATACGTGCCTGTAGTCCCAATTACTCGGGAGGCTGAGGCAGAAAGATTGCCTGAGCCCAGGAGGTTGAGGTTGTGGTAAGCCATGATCATGCCACTGCACCCCAGCCTGGATGACAGAGACTCTGACTCAAAAAGGGTGGGGGTGTGGAGGGGGATGCTGAAACAACTATGCTGGATCTGCTTGTGAGGATATTCTGAAACCATTAAAAAGAATATTTCTAGCCAGGCAAGGTGGCACACGGCTACAATCCCAACTACTTGGGAGGCTAAGGCAGGAGGACTGCTTGAGTCCAGGAGTGTGAGGCCACAGCAAGCTATGACTACACCATGACTGCATTCCAGCTGGGGCAACAGAGTGAGACCCTGGACACCACCCCCCACTGCCGACACAAAAGAGTATTTCTGATTCAACAATGAGGGAGCTGTGGACTAGAAAATAAGTGTTAAATATGTCTCTGATTCATTCAGACTGGTAAAAACTAAAAAGTTTAGTGCTACTCAATGTTAAGTGAGAGCACACTGGAAACTTAGTGGGAATGTAAAATGGTACAATCTTTTTGGAGGGCAACTGGGCATTATCTATGTAATTCTAAGTGGAGATGCTGTTTGACCTGGTAGTTGTTCACAGCAATACTGCAATGTACCCCAACATTGGACACACCCAAATGGCTTCAGGGGTACCTTGTAAAACAGAACTATGAGCAGCTGTTAAAAAGAATGAAGGAGATTTGACTCTGTTGATGCAAAAATACCTCCGTGGGAAGATTCATGTTTGATACATATACTAAAAAATATTTTTAAACATGAATACAGGTCTGTGCAACAGGTTCACAAGAAACTATATTTGGGGAAGGATGATGGCTCATTTGCACCTTTCTTTAGGTTGACAACAATTTTTGATGATGTATGCATACATTTTTGGCAGAGGGACAGTGTCTCCCTGTTGCCCATGCTGGAGTACAGTGGCACAATAATGGCTCACTGAGGCTTTGACCTCCAGGGCTCAAGTCCTTAGTCTCCTGAGCAGCTGGGACTACAGATGCATGCCACCATACTTGGTGATTTATTTATTTATTTTTGTAGATACAGGGTCTTGCTATGTTGCCCAAACTGGTCTTAAACTCCTAGACTCAAATGATCCTTCTGCCTTGGGCTCCCAAAGTGCTGGGATTATAAGCGTGGGCCACCATGCCCTGGCTACAGGTATCTTTTTTGAGTCAAGGTCTCACTGTCACCCATGCTGGTGTGCAGTGGCACAATCATGGCTCACTGCAGTCTTGACCTCCTGGGCTCAGACAATCCTTTGGCCTCAGACTCCCAAGGACCTGGGACCACAAGTACATACCACA
The DNA here is from genome assembly GCF_000164805.1 of Carlito syrichta. Taxonomy (NCBI): domain Eukaryota; kingdom Metazoa; phylum Chordata; class Mammalia; order Primates; family Tarsiidae; genus Carlito; species Carlito syrichta. The sequence goes on from NW_007184351.1 coordinate 2,368, forward strand.
CACCTAGCTAATATTTTTTTTTTTTGGTAAAGTCAAGGTTTTACCATGTTGCCTAGGCTGGTCTTGAACTCCTGAGCTCAAGCAGTGCTTCCACCTTGGCATCCCAACGTGCTGTGATCACAGTGTGAGCCACTGCGCCCAGCCCCTACATGTAAATTAAAGTCATTCATGGGAAATCTCAATGACCAGGAAAAAAGTGTTTGTGATGCACTATTAAAAAAAAAAAAAGAATTCGTGACCCGCCTGGACAACTTGGCAAGACCTCATTTCTACAATAAATCAAAAAAATTAGCCGGGCGTGGTAGCGCATGCCTGTAGTTCCAGCTAC
>NW_007184352.1:0-451 GCF_000164805.1 Carlito syrichta
CTCAATTAGAGAAACTGAAAAGTCCAACAAAATGCTTGCTGCAAGATAGAGAACCAGGAAGGCCAGTGGTATAAGTCCTGGTATCTGAAGGCCCCAGAACCAGAAGCTCTGATGTCTCATGGCACAATAAGATGGATATCCCAGCTTTACCAAGAGAGAGGAAATTTCTCTTACCTTCACTTTTTTATGGTATCCCAGCCCTCAAATGTGGGATAATATATGACCACAATGGTGAGGACATCTTTTAAAGTCTTCTGGATCAAATGCTAACCTCTTCCAGAAAATCCCTCACCGACACATTCATAAATTGCAATGTTTTGCCAGCTATCTGGGCAACCCTTAACCCAGTCAAGTTAACATATGTAATTAACCATTACAGGTCCCGAAAAACAATTAGAATATTCCTTCAAATACTTTTTAACCTTCTTATTTGCAAGATGATATCAATAAT
>NW_007184353.1:0-1608 GCF_000164805.1 Carlito syrichta
AAAAAAAAAATAGTGAGACAAAGATGGTAATCAGATGCAGAGGGTTCAGGCATGGCAATTTTTCCTCTGCTGATATCTTTCTCCAAGTGCCATCTCAATGACACTGTCTGGTTTCTGACACTGTTTGTGACTCTGAACAAGATATTTAACCTTTTGGATTCTTACTTTTCTTATGTTACATTATAGACATGCTTTAAGGATGAATAATACATCATCTTCAAAGATTCTGCTGAATATTAAATGGTCATCTTTCTCTTATCTTTAGCACAAGAGGGAGCAACAATGTCAGATGTGGCTTTCTAGAAATGCATGCAAGTGATTTTGTTTAAAATAGTATTAAAATTAATTTACAAATTCCAACTGGGTATCAACTGGTGGTGTGGATGGGAAAACACTTTTTATCTACAGGGTGCCTGAATGAAACGTCATTGTACACCTACCCTTAACTGTACCCCCCAAAACCATAATAAAAACTACTGATTAAAGAAAAAAAAAAAAAAAAAAAAAAGTCTACTGGATACCGAAAAGAAATCATCCATGTAATGACTATTTAGCTAGAAGGAATTTATAACATAGAGAATACAAATAGATGTAGTTGAGTCCTCAAAAATGGAAAAGGCACCAAAATTAACTGATTTTAAGTGTACTTTCTCATTGTTCATTTGGTTGAAACTCTCATATTATGTGCATTTATATTATATACATATTTAATTTTTTTCCTCAGCTTTGACCTCGTAGCCATGGGTGGTATCTCTGTCATCCTAATCTTTGACCGATCACCTTTCCTGCCTGAGAAGAGGACACTCTGGTTGCCTTGGAATCAGTTTATTGTGGTGGAGAAAGTAATCATGCAAAGAATTGTATCAGACCCACCATCCTGCGATATCTCCAACTTTATCAGCCCAAACCCTATTGTGCTTCCTTCACCACTCACATCTTTTGGAGGATCCTGTCCAGAGAGAGGGACTATTGTTCCTGAGCTGCAGGTGGGTATATTAGTCTTTGAATGTATCAAATCATAATATCAAGGTGTGGTCAACAGTGTATAATGGTTAAATTCCTTTTCTTGTTCTTGCCAGCCCTATAATGTGCTACCCTTTATTTGTCAAGAGAAGCCTTCAAATGTCATTTTTCTGGGACACTTTACAAGATGATCAACCAGTACATTGAGGTACTCTCTATAGCCACGGAACAGAGCAATATGAACTAGCCGTCATGAGAATTAAACCCCAATGCTTGACCTAATGAACACTGTGTTCTAAAGAACAAAGCTAGCTGGCTTAATAGTGATAACAGTATAATCAATGAGCTTACACTGTTAGTGGTTCTGAAATTAAAGCTCCTTACGAAATCTAGTTTGCTTCCATTGTCAAGTTTGCATTCATTGTCATTGTTCTTAAAAGCCATGACATTGGTGGGAATGTAAACTAGTCCAGTCTCTGTGGAAAACAGTGTGGCAATTTCTAAAAGATCTAAAAATCGACCCTCCCCCCATACAACCCTGCAATCCCTTTACTGGGAATATATCCAGAGGAACTCAAGTCACTCTATGAAAAAGATACCTGCGCACACATGTTTATTGCAGCATTATTCACAATAGCAAAAACA
>NW_007184354.1:0-334 GCF_000164805.1 Carlito syrichta
GACAGAGAAAGAGGAGGGACACAGAGAAGGAGGGAAACAGAAAGAGAAGGATGGTGACAGACACAGATAGCCATGGAACGCCACTGGCCTTCACTGGACACAGATGAAGAGGCAGGGTCAGATGAATGCTGTAAACAGATACAAGTGGGACAAGCAGCTGTGTCAGAAAGTGTCCTAGCTGGGTTCGGTGGCTCAGCCTATAATCCCGCACCTTTGGGAGGTTGAGGTGAGTGGATTGCCTGAGTCCGCAGGTTCGAGACCCGCCTGGGCAACTCGGCGAGACCTCATCTCTACAATAAGCCAAAAATTAGCCGGGTGTGGTAGCGCATGCCTG
>NW_007184355.1:0-5816 GCF_000164805.1 Carlito syrichta
CTGAGTACAACCTTGTAAGATTCCAAAGGAAATATGTAATCACTCAACACGACCCCCCTCGCTTACCTAAACAAGGGTATGATACTCCATTTCTGTTCTGGGCCACCCGGTTTGGATGCATTAGTCCCTTGAGCCCGCTGTGCTAACCAGCATAATAAAGTTGCCACTTCCTGTAATAGCCTTGGTGTCACGGTCTCTCTATATTTCCTACTACAAGTCCAGGGGTATGATTTCCATGCATTTTTTTCAAGGTGTGACAGGAAGACAATCAAGGTGTGACAGGAAGACAATGCACAGAGGTCAGGCTCACGGTCAGATCTAGGAACGCGCGGGTCTCCCAGGCTGCACTGAGCCCAGCGGCCCGCCCGCGGCTGGGGTGACCAGGGACCCGCGGGTGGCCCAGAGGAAGTCTGCACTCTGGGAGGACCCCAGCCGCTTCCCCGGGACGCCGCGGCCACCAGGGATGGGCGACCACCGGGGCCTCGAGGGCCTGGTCGAGACCCTCGCCCCTCCCCCCTTTCCAGCGAGCAGCCGGCAACACAACCCTGTGAAGCACGGGTCGCGGGTGGGCGCTCATGGCCTTGGGCCAACACGGCGCCGCGCCCGCCAGCCAGCCCCCTGCCCATTTTTAATAGAGCAGCTTGTTTTTTTCCTTTAGGCATGTTTGAGTTCCTTGGAGATCCTAGATGTTAGGCCTTTGTAGATACACAATTAGCAAATATTTTTTCCCATTTTGTGGGTTGTCTCCCCACTCTCTTGATGGGCAAAAGCTTTTCAGTCCCACTTGCCTATCTTTTATGGCATTTGCTTTTAGGGATTTGATCAAGAATTGGTTGCCTACTCTGTGGCAGAATGCAGCAAATGCTCAAATATATTTCTTGTATGATTGAGTGATTAAGCGCAGAAACACATGTAGCTGGTTCCGGGATCGGCAGTTAGCCGCGTGGCAATCACCTGGGATTTCAGAATGTCTCCCACTAGCCCAGTGGCAGGAAGGGGGGTTGGTAGCAGTTAAAGGTATTTCCTTTAGAGAGGCAAGCTGCAACTTTAAAGACCCGCCAGGCGCCAGGCAGGTTTTGTTTAAGAAAGGCCCAATGGCCAGAGACTGGCCATCTCATGGACATGCAAAAGAATAACTGATTCACAGACTTATCCAAAACCCCTCTTCTGAAGTTGATGGTTTACAACCCTGCAGTTCCTGGAAACCATTGGTTCTTTGAAAAATTTGGTTTTTCTGAACACCACCTTGTAAATTCCAAAGAAGATGTGTAATCGCTCAACACGACCCCCTCCCTTACCTAAACAAGGGTATAAGACCCCACTTCTCCCATTCTGGGGTGCTCGATTTGGATGCATTAGACCCTCGGGCCTGTTGGGATGGCCAGCGTAATAAAGTGTCACTTCCACTAACAGTCTCGTTGTCACAATCTCTCTATTTTTCCTGCTACAACTCCACTGTGCATGAGAGTGTTTCCCGAGTTTTCTTCTAGGATTCTTATAGTTTGAGGTTTTATGTTTAGGTGTTTGATCCATTTAGAGTTGATTTTTGTATATGGTGATAGGTAGGGATCCTGTTTCTGCATTCTTCTGCATGTGGTCAGCCAGTTTTCCCAGCACCATTTGCTAAATAGGATCTCCTCTCCCCAGTGGTTGTTATTGATGGCTTTGTCGAAGATGAGTTGGTTGAGAAGTCCACTTTTTCCTTCTGCAATCTGTGTCCTGTTCCATTGGTCTATATGCCTGTTCTCGTACCAGTACAGGTTGTTTTGATTATTACAGCCTTATAATAGAGTTTAAAGTCTGCAAGTGTGATACCTCTCTCTTTGTTCCTTTTCGCTAAGGAATTGTTTTGGCTATTTGTACTCTTTTTTGTTTTCATATGAATTTCTGTACTGTCACTTCCAGCTCTGAGAAGAATGAAGTTGGCAATTTGATGGGTACTGCATTGAATCCGTAGATTGGCTTAAGTAGGATGGACATCTTGACAACATCGATTATTATAATCCAAGAGCAAGGAATGTTTTTCCATTTGTTTGCATCATCTTTGATTTCTTTGAGCAGTGTTCTGTAGTTCCTGTAAAAGTTTTTCACTTCTCTGGTTAGGTAGATGCCCAGGTATTTCATTTTTTTGTGCTTGTGACTATTGTGAATGGTTTTGTGCTTTTTATTTGATGCTCTGCCTGTTTGTTGCTGGTACATGAAAACGCAACTCTTTTGCACACTGATTTTGTACCCTGAAACTTTACGAAAGTCATTTATCAGTGAAAGGAGAAGTATGTTGTTTAATCTCCAAATAATGTTTACTTTTCCAGCTATCTTTCTGCTACTGAATTTTAGTTTAATTCTGTTGTGGTCTGAGAGCATACTTTGTGTGATTTTTATTCTTTTAAATTTGCTCAGTGCTTGGGAGAATGACTTGAGGCCAGGAGTTTGAGTCCAGCCTGGGCAGCATAGCGAGACCCCACCTCTCTTTAATTTCTTTTCCCCTCCTCGGGTATTCTTATTATGTCCAGAATGCAGTCTGTCTCGGTGAATGTTCCGTGTGAGCTTGAGGTAAAGGTGTTTCTGCTTTGTTGGGTGGAGATTCTGTACATGCAAATTAGATCCAGTTGATTGATGGTGCTGTTCATTTCAGCTCTCTCCTTACTGATTTTCTGCCTGCTTCATCTGCTTATTACTGATAGTGGCTTGTCGAAGTCGTCAAGTCCAATAGTGAATTTGTCTGTTTCTCCTTGCAGTCTTCATCGTTTTTGCCTCACATATTTGGAAGCTCTGTTGTTAGGCACCTACAAAGGATTGAATCTTCCTGGAGAATTGACCCCTTTATCATTATGCAAGACCCCTCTTTATCTCTGATAACTTTCCTTGCTGAGAAGTCTGCTTTGTGTGAAATTAATGTGGCTACTCAAGCTTTCGTTTTTAAGATTTGTATTTTATTATAGGAATGTGGGCTACAAGTGAGAACTAACTACACATGTAGGCTGCAGGCAGGTGCAGTTTGGGCTTCCAACTGGCCCTCACTCCCCCTGGGAGTGGAGCAGGTGCCCTTGGTGTTGTCACGTGCCCCTCCCTCCTCCCTCCCTGCCCTCCTCCCTCCCTGCCCTCCTCCCCAGCAGTCCCTTGTGCTCATGTGACTAATGTTCAAGTCTCACCGATGAGTGAGAACGTGTGGTTTTCAGCTCTTTGTTTCTGTGGTAGTTCACGTAGCATGATGATCTTCAGCTCCATCCAGTTTGAAGCTTTCCTTCTGTTAGTGCTAGCATGGTATATTTTTTCCTTTCCTTTGACTTTTTTTTTGAATTGGAGTCTCACTCCATGGCCCAGGCTAGGGTGCAGTGGCACGCTCACAGCCACCCCAGCGTCGACCTGCTAGGCTCTGGCGATCCGTCTTCCTCTGCCTTCCAAGTAGCCAGAACTACAGGCTCATGCTACCACACGCGGCTAATTTTGTTTTTTGAATGAGTTTCACTCTGTCGCCCAGACTGGAGTGCAGTGGCACGCTCCTGGCCAACGCAGCCTCGACCTGCTGGGCTCCGGCGATCCTTCCGCCTCAGCCTTCCAAGTAGCTGGAACTACAGGCGCCCAATACCACGCCCGGTTAATTTTTTTTTTTAATTGTAGAGACGAAGGCTCGTCAAGATGCCCAGGCTGGTCTCGAACCTGTGGGCTCACGCAGTTCTCTCACCTCGGCCTCCCAAACTGCCATGCAGAGGTTTTTTAAAGTGTGTTATGTGTTTTACAGTTTTGCCTCTTGAGTTAGAAAGTATTACTCTGGCACAGAAGATATTTATTACTCTGGTGAGACGAGGGCTCAACAAGTTGCCCAGGCTAGTCTTGAACCCCTAGGCTCAGGCAATCCTCTCATCTCGGCCTCCCAAAGTGATGGCATGGGCATGAGCCACTGTGCCTGTCCTCTTTTTTTTTTTTGCTTAATAAGAAAAAGAGGTAATTATCACTTTGAGGCCTGGGCTGGTCTTGAACTCCTGAGCTCAAGCTACCTGCCCACTTCAGGCTCCCAGCATCTGGGGCTCTCCAAAACACTTTGACACAGATTAATTTCTTCCTCAAATGTATTGTCCCCCACTGCTAATTTCAGCATGCAATCACACATTGGCTAACATTTAAATTTTATGCCTCTTTCCTTATTTGTAAGTTGGAGATCCACAATATCTCTTCCAGCACTGAATCTAGGTTTAATGTCTTGATCTTCTGTATCATTTCCCCCACCCTCCCCATTAGATAATAAACTCCTTCTGAGCAGGAACTTCCTCATACTACTCCCACACACACACACATATTGCTTTGAACCCCCCCCCACTGCTATGCATGGAATAGCTGTCATAGTTAATTGAAGTAATTAAATTGAGTTTACATTCAGAGGCGAACTTTGGGATATCTTGCTTGCTGTTTACTTTGAACCTTAAGAGTGTTTTCCCCGATCACTGATTCATACTCTTTTCTCCTCCCCTAACCTTGATTCAACGTAAGCCATTTAAATATTATGGCCCAGCAGAATAAGAGCATGTGTTGGGTGAGTATTTTGCAAATGGTAATCCTGTCAGTAATAAAATTAAATGAATGTCATCTCTTCATCTAATTAGCACCGAAGTAAAGCCCAGAAATGGATAATAAGCCAGGCACAGTGGTGTGTACCTGTAGTCCCAGCTACTCAGGAGTTTGAGGCAGGAAGATGATTTGAACCCAAGAGTACAGGCTGCGGTGAGCTATGATTTCGCCACTGCATTCCAGCCTTCACAAGAGAGAGAAACCTTGTCTCAAAAAAAAAAAAGGCAACAAAGTTATATCTTCTCTGCTTTATTTAATGGAAACAGAAGTTGTAACAGCCTCTCTAGGATTTGCTGCAGAAAACGTCCCACACTTTTGTCCCCGTTTCATCTTGTCTCTAGAAGTACACTTGTAGTAGAAGTCACATTTCACCTGACTGTGTATCTACCTGAGTCACTGTTGAATAGAATTTTGTACTTTGTATTGCTGCAAGAGTGTTTTTCCAACACTGGTGGATTATTAACAATAAACAATGAACATTTGGTTCCATTTGTTTGGTTCATTTGGCCATGTATGTGGTGTTAAAGAGCATCATGCTTTGAATGTAATTGCCATATCCTCATGTATTGTGGATGCTTCTATCTGAAGTGATGAAAATATTAATGAATGTACTTAGTTCAGATGTAGTCAACTTTTCTGATCATCGTGCGAAAGCATTAGTTTTTGAAGTACAAGAAAATCTCTGATCACATAAACTTTCAAGAACACAATTTCTTAAACATCCTCTATGAATTTATTAGCAAGCTTACTAGAGTTATTATTTGGGAATAAAAGACTGATAGTTTATATACTTTTTAAATCATTGATTAATGAAATCTCTTGTAAGAGCCTGTGTGTTGGCACTGGATATTTTGACCTTCCCTTAGACTTTCTTATCAACTACTAGGTAGACTGTCCTTAAATTTTTATCAAGATCTATGTACTTATGTTGCCTGTGTATTAACCTGTTCAGAATCTCCAGAAGAGAAGATGTTCAAATGTGACTTAAACTCCTTTTTCTGCTAAGCTACTTCAGCTGCTGATTATGGACTTTTGCATTTTAGCTTCATTATAGCCTTAATGTATTTTGTTCATTTCAAATTTTTAAAAACAAAATATCCTAGATTCATTTAAAGCCTCGTTGTATTTCTCCTCTATCACCATTTCCCTTCTTCCCCCAGTAATTAATTACTACTTCGAAATTGGTGGATAGCCTTCCCATCCAAATGTTTAAATTATTTAATTTTTACATTACAGGTGTAAGAAGCCAG
>NW_007184356.1:0-1281 GCF_000164805.1 Carlito syrichta
GTCCTTGGCAGGGATATCATAGAAGTGATGTATTACATCCTACCAAGTGACACATAGTTTTTAGCAACCCATTTATTGATAGTGATTTTTAACTTTGATCATCTGATTAAACCAGGATTCTCCACTGTAAAGTTACCTTTTTCCTCCCCTTGTAGTTAGTATTTTTTAGAGAAGTACTTTGAGATTATGTAAATATTCCATTCCTCACAAAACATTCAACTTATTAATTTATTGATTTATAACACATGGGCAAGTTGATTTTTATTTTATTTAATGGATGATTATTTATTCTGATCACTATTTATTCTGATGCTGAAATAGTTCCAGATGTGACTTTCCCTACTCTAGCCTTGTGATCATCCATTTCAATGAGAAACCCTGGTTCCTTTTAGTAGAGAACTTTTTTTAGAAACTAAGATACCTGCTTATTGCTTTGGGGGTAGCACTGCTCATAAACCTTTTTGGTGGACAGAGTTAGGGAGGTATGTGTATGTGTATGTATATATGTATGTATTTGTGTTTACACATATTTGACATGTAAGTTTATTTTTATGTCTATTGATATATATATATATTGGAATCATGAATTCTTACCACTGTCTCCAATTCCAGTGCAACACCACAAGGTAAATTCTACCTTTATGCTATCCATGTTTGTAGCCTCCTTCTCCCACAATGAGAATCCTGACTTCCATTACCCTTAACTTATTAATTTACTTAAATATATCAATTTACTTATTTGATCAGCATCAATGCATGTAATCAACCTCTCATCTCTTCTGCCAACTCCCCAGCACCTCCCAGCATGGATAATCTCCTCACCCACCCAGGTTCCAACAGCCATGCTGGGCTATACCATCTCCACCTCCTCCTGAATAGATATCCATCCCAATCATCACAAGAGGGTGGGGTGTTTGGTTTTTTTTTAATTTTTAAATTTTTTTAAATTAAAAAAAATTTTTTCCTGTTTATTTGTTAGTTCATCTATTTTTTAAATATTTTTTTCTTTGTGCATGAATGTGTATGCAAGGTTTTGATCTGCATGCCTCCCTCATTTTTTTCTTTTCTTTTTCTGTTACTTTCTTCTTTTGTTTGTTGTTTTCTGTTTATTAAGTGTGTGAATGATTGAGTGTTCATCTTTCAATTTTGTTGTTGTTGATGGTTTGTTTTTGCTCTTTTGTTCTTCTTTTTATTTTTTATTTTTAGTTTAAGGTGTGTGTCAATATATGTGTGAGGGTTCAATCTGAATTCCTTTTTTTCTTCCTGTCTTTCTGTTTTTCT
>NW_007184357.1:0-1014 GCF_000164805.1 Carlito syrichta
AAAAAACCCTCTTATTTCTTTTTTTGAACAAGAATGAAGGTGTTCTTGACAAATGTCAGTTTGCTTTTTGAGTCACTCAGATTTCTATTTTGTGTTTGCAATTGGTAAATGTTGAGAAACAGACACTGTATGAGAGGGGGACCCAAAAAAACCCCTTGGAATTTATTTATTAAAAATTGTGCATGTATTCTTACATGTTTAAACTTGTCACCTTAAAAGTACTCTCTGTTTTTTGCAGTACACCTATCAAGATGCTTTTTCCACTGCTCAAAACAGTTTTGGAACTCGTCAATTTTGATGGCTTTTAGTGCTTTTGAAATTTTCTGTTTCACTTCTTCCAAATCAGTAAAACATTTCCCTTTGAGAACTTTTTTCACTGAAAAAAAAATTCACTGAATCTGAACACAGACTCTCATAACAACGCTAGCTGGTATACTGATGTGATCAGTTCCTAGAACACTTACTTAGTAGAGGAGACCTGTACTACAAGGGGCCCACTTTCCAAAAAAAATTCTGTTTTTTTTGGGTCCCCTTCATATAATATTTATCCACAATAAATTTACCATCTTAGTTAAACTATAATGTTTCTCTTGAAAAATAGACAAAACACATCCATTATCTTGTATACACAGCTGTATCTCTTAGCAATAATCATATAGCCTCAACTACTATGCATATTAGTTCCAACATTCAAGCAAAGTAATCAATATCAGTTCCCTCAAAGGGCCAAAGAAAATGGGGAGTGAACAACTGAGAACTCTCTGTTACACACAAATACCTTAGCAGAAAAGTAAGGCTCAGTGAAGGCCACTTGGACCCCAAGAGCTATATTACACAGCCATTTTACATTTTTTTAAAGTGGTAAACATGAACATGTGAACTAACATACAACCCAAATAATTTGCTTTCTTTTTTTTTGAGTTGGAGTCTCACTCGGTCACCCAGACCGGAGCACAGTGGCCGCTCCCAGCCACCGCAGCCTCACCTGCCATCCTTCCGCCTCAGCCTTCCAAA
>NW_007184358.1:0-512 GCF_000164805.1 Carlito syrichta
ATACGCCTTCAGCATGTGCATCTCCTCCCTACACCAGAATAGACTTACTCAGTTACTCCTTTTAAAAAAGGTTATACCTTGTCTACTTTTTCATCTCCATCAAATTTTTAAACACAATTTGTACTTTAAACTCATTCCAGCAAAACACATCTATAAAATTATAAATTTTTAATTTGTACATGTTTATTCATAGATTAAGATAAGACTTCCCACACTTTAATATAAAAACACGTAATTTCTTTTTTTATTAAACATATTTTTTATTATAAAATTGTGGGGTACAGTTAAGGGTTAGATATACAAATGTGCATCGTTCAGGCACCCTTGTTAATAAGGGGTGTCTCCCCATTCCCCAGACAAATATTGACTACCGTTAATCCCATCTCCCTTCCCCTCCCTACCCCCCCATAGTATCCTGCCACTGTAAATCTTTTTCTTATAGTATTACGATAGATGTTCAAGGTCCACTATATGAGTGAGAACATGTGATACTCAGATCTCTGTTTCTGTGA
>NW_007184359.1:0-492 GCF_000164805.1 Carlito syrichta
TCCTGGCAGCGGTAGACCCATTTCCCCCTTCCTCAGAAGACCACCTCTCCTTACAACCCTTCCAACATTTCCCTTCATGGCTTACCATAATAGGCCACACCCTCTGCTTCTTAAACCAATCCTTCCCTTCTCTGCCTTCTTCGCAGTGTTTTCTTTGTGCCTCATTACAACAACCTTTGCTGGCTGCCGTTCCACTTCCTGCCTCGCCCCACAGTCATAGTACCCTCAACCTGTCTTCCACCAGAAAGGCCATCACCAAACCTCACGTTCCACTTTGGGAAGTGACATCCAACTCCTCTTACCTCTGTATTGGTCCGCCCAGCGTCCCCACTCTCTATTCAAATAACCCTCTCTGTTCAACCACCATAAACTCTACAAATGGGCACTTCCTCCTGCCCGGCCTCTTCTTATGGTGCAAAGGCACTCTCCTCTCCCAAACTTCCAATCTCACCTCTCCCTGTATAGTTGTTACGCTGATCCCACAGCTCTCTC
>NW_007184360.1:0-907 GCF_000164805.1 Carlito syrichta
TACTCTGTTCTTTGTTTCTGTGATAGATCACTGAGTATGATTGACTCCAAATTCATCCAAGTGGCTGAAAAGTCCATATATTTGACTTTTTAAGGCTGCATAATATTCCATTGTGTATATGTACCACATTTTCTTTATCCAGTCCAGCTTTTGTGAGCAACATGGTTGGTTCCATGTTTTTGCTATTGTGAATAGAGCTGCAACAAACACACGTGTGTAGTTATCTTTTTCATAGAATGATTTGAGTTCCTCTGGGTATATTCCCAATAGGGGAATTGCTGGGACATATGGAAGATCAATTTCTATTTCTTTCAGAAATCGCCACACTGTCTTCCAAAGAGGTTGCACTAGTTTGCATTCCCACCAGTAGTGTAGAAGCATTCCTTTTTCTCAGCATCCTTGCCAGTATCTGTTGTTGTTTGTTTTATTAATGATGGCCATTCTTACTGAGGCTAGGTGGTATGTCAATGTGGTTTTGATTTGCATTTCTCTGATGATGAGTGAGGCTGAGCACTTTTTCAGGTGTCTGTTGGCTGCCCATATGTTTTCTTTTGAGAAGTTTCTATTTATGTCTTTTGCCTACTTTTAAAGAGACTGTTTGTTTGTTTGTTTCCTTTTGGGTGTTTGAGTTCCTTGAAGATTCTAGATGTTAGGCCTTTGTCAAATATACAGTTGACAAGTAATATTTTCCATTCTGTGGGCTGTCTTCCTGCTCTCTTGATGGTTTCTTTTGCTTTGCAGAAGCTTGTCAGTTTGATGCAGTCCCACTTGTCTATCTTATTTCTTAAGGTACTGGCCTTTAACATTCTGAATAGGAATTGGTTGCCAGTTCCAATTTCTATAAGGATGTCTTCTGCATTTTCTAAGATTCTTATAGTTTGAGGTTTTATGTTTAGATCTTTGATCC
>NW_007184361.1:0-599 GCF_000164805.1 Carlito syrichta
TGAGACTCCAACTCAAAAAAAAAAAAAAATTAGGAGTCATGAACCAGCAGAGTCATATAACCATTCAATACATTGAATTTATAGCTTTAAAATTTCTGAAACATAAATTCCTAGGTTCAGATTGCTTAACCAGAGAATTTTGCCAAGCATTTCAAGAATGATTAATACAAATATTACACAATATTTTTCAAAAACCAAAAGAAGAAAGATGTTCCAACCAATTCTTTGAAATCAGTATCATAAACAAGGCAAAAACATTTTTAAAAGAAAAAGGAAAGGAAGAAGGAAAGAATGAGGAGAAAGAAAAAGCAGTATCATGAATTTGGATAAGAATCTTCAACAAATTTATTACATTAACTCCAACAATGTATAAAATAAATTTTACACTAAAACTAAGTGGAATTTATTTCAAGTAAGTTTGGATTAACATTTGAAAAAAAATATTCAATGCAATTCATCATATTAACAAACTAAAATATTTATATCACCAATTGATGCCAAAAAGGATTTTACAGAATTCAATACCATTTATTAGGAAATCTCTTAAATAAATAGGAATAGAGAACTACCTGTATATACAGAATTTCCATAAAATTAAC
>NW_007184362.1:0-497 GCF_000164805.1 Carlito syrichta
CACAAGCGACCAAGAATAGCCAGAACAATCCTCAGCAAAAATAAATAAATAAATAAAAGCAGGTGGTATCACATTACCAGACTTCAAACTTTACTATAAAGCTACAATAATCAAAACAGCTTAGTATTGGTACAGGAACAGGCATATAGACCAATGAGATAGAATTGAGATTCCAGAAGCAAAACCTCAATTTCTCAACCAACTCATCTTCAACAAAGCCTCCAGCACATACCACTGAGGAGAGGGGAACCTATTCAGTAAATGGTGCTGGGAAAACTGGCTGACCACATGCAGAAGATTAAAACAGTACCCCTATTTATCTCCATACACAAAAATTAACTCTAAATGAATCAGAGACCTAAATGTAAAACCTCAAACCATAAGAACCTTAGAAAATGAAGGACATACCGTCATGGAAATCAGAACTGGCATCCAATTCCTGAACAAAACCCGAAACCCGCAGGCCATAAGAGAGAAGGTAGACAAGTGGGACCTCA
>NW_007184363.1:0-1131 GCF_000164805.1 Carlito syrichta
GGCCGCTGCCGGCCACCGCAGCCTCGACCCGCTGGGGTCCGGCGATCCTTCTGCCTCAGCCTTCCAAATAGCTGGAACTACAGGCGCGCGCTACTACGCCCGGCTGATTTTTTAAATTTATTGTAGAGATGAGGTGTCGCCAAGTTGCCCAGGTGGGTCTCGAACTCTCAGGCTCAGGCAATTCACTCACCTTGGCCTCCCAAGGCGCGGGATTACAGGCTGAGCCACTGAGCCCGGGCTTAAGCAATCCTCCCGCCTTGGTATCCCGCAGTGCTGGGATGACAGGTATGAACCCCTGCACCCGGTCTCCCTGTCTGCTTTTTTTAATTTTTTTTATTTTTTTATTTTTTAGCTGAAGTGTCATTCTTTGTCACCCAGGCTGGAGTGCAGTGGCACGCTCACGGCCACCACAGCCTCGACCTGCAGGGTTTAGGCGATCCTTCTGCCTCAGCCTTCCAAATAGCCAAAACTGCTGACGCACGCCACCACACCCAGCTAAAGTTTTTGTGATTTATTGTAGAGGTCTCACCAAGTTGCCCGGGCTGGTCTCGAACCTCCGTGCTCAGGCAATCCTCTCACCTTGGCCTCCCAAAGTGCTGGAATTACAGGCTGAGCCACCGTGTCCAGCCTCCCTGTCTGCTCTCTAAGTCCTGTCCTCCATTACACTCACGCGCCATCTTATTTCTTCAGCCATGCCAGACTTTCTTCGATTCTTAGAACACGCCGACTCTCTCCTGCCTCAAAGCCTTTGCTTAGGTTACTTCCAGGGCCACCGTTCCCCACATTCCTGGTTTGGTTAACTGCTACTCATCCCCAGGACTTAGGTCAGACTTCAGTTCTCAGTTTAGACTTTCTGATCTCTTCCAGGTCAAGCCAGGGCCTCTCTTTTGGGGAGTCATCATTCCCCAGCTCCTGCTTCAGAGCTATTATCGCAGTGTGCTTGGTGGTTACAAATATCCCCACACTTAGGCCCAGCACTTTGGGAGGCCGAGGCGGGAGGATCGCTTGAGCCGAGGAATTCGAGACCAGCCTGGGCAAAATAGTAAAACCTCGCCTCTTAAAAAACAAAAAAGAGCCTGGCTCGGTGGCTCAGCCTGTAATCCCGCGCCTTTGGGAGGCTGAGGTGAGTGG
>NW_007184363.1:1304-2068 GCF_000164805.1 Carlito syrichta
CACCCAGACTGGAGTGCAGTGGCCACTCCCGGCCACTGCAGCCTCAACCTGCTGGGTTCCAGCTATCCTTCCAGCTCAGCCTTCCAAGCAACTGGAACTACAGGCACGCGCTACCATGCCCGGCTGAAACTACAGGCACGCGCTACCATGCCCAGCTGATTTTTGATTTATTGTAGAGATGAGGTCTCGCCAAGTTGCCCAGGCGGGTCTCAAACCCGCGGGCTCAGGCAATCCACCCACCTCAGCCTCCCAAGGCACGGGATTACAGGCTGAGACACTGAGTCCGGCTTGTATAACCTTTCAATCTGCACCAATCAACCCCACTGGATTTACAACCATAGGAGGACAGAGGAAGGGTCTGTCATATTTCGAATGTGTCTCCTGGACTTGGCACAGGTTAGATGCTCAATGAATATTAGTGCTCCGTGGAGAGAACTCTGGGTTTTTTTGTTTTTGTTTTTTCTTTGAGTCGGAATCTCACACTGTAGCCCAGGCTGGAGTACAGTGGCAAAATCACAGTTCACTACAGCCTCAAACTCCTGGGCTCAGGCAATCTTCCCACCTTAATCTCCTGAATAGCAGGGACTACAGGTGCACGCCACTATGCCCAACTCATTATTTTATTTTTTTGTAGAAATGAGGTCTTGCTATGTTGCCCAGGCTGCTCTCAAACTCCTGGGCTCAAGCAATCCTCCTACCTTGGTCTCCCAAAGTGCTAGGATTACAGGCATGAGCCACTGTGCTCAGCCCTCTTTTTTTTTTTT
>NW_007184363.1:2546-7531 GCF_000164805.1 Carlito syrichta
TTTTTGAGTTAGAGTCTCACTGTCACCCAGGCTGGAGTGCAGTGGCATGCTCATGACCACCGCAGCCTCAGCCTGCTGGCCTCAGGCAATCCTTCCACCTCAGCCTTCCAAGTAGTTGGAATCACAGTTGCACGCCACCACACTTGGCTAATTTTTTTTTTTTTTTGAGTTGGAGTCTTACTCTTTCACCCAGGCTGGAGTGCAGTGTCACACATGCTCACGGCCACCCCGGCGTCAACATTCTGGGCTCTGGTGATCCTTCTGCCTCAGCCTTTCAAATAGCCGGAACTACAGACACGTGCTACCACACCCGGCTATTTTTTAGTTTATTGTAGAGACAAGGTCTCGCCAAGTTGCCCAGGCTGGTCTCAAACCCACAGGCTCAGGCAATCCACTCACCTCAGCCTCCCAAAGTGCTGGGATTACAGGCTGAGCCACTGAGCCCAGTTGGCTAATTTTTGGATCTGCTGTAGAGACAAGGTCTCACCAAGTTGCTCAGGTTGGGCTCGAATCCCTGGGCTCAGGCAATCCTCTTGCCTCTACCTCCCAAAGTGCTGGGATTGCAGGTGTGAGCCACCGTGCCTGGCCTGTCATATTTCTTTTTTTTTTTTGAGTTGGAGTCTCACTCCATCGCCCAGACTAGAGTGCAGTGGCCACTCCCGGCCACCGCAGCCTCAACCTGCTGGGCTCCAGCGATCCTTCCGCCTCAGCCTTCCGAGTAGCCGGAACTACAGGCGCACGCTACCAAACCCGGCTGATTTTTTTATTTATTGCAGAGATGAGGTCTCGCCAAGTTGCCCAGGCGGGTCTCGAACCCGCCAGCTCAGGCAATCCACTCACCTCAGCCTCCCAAAGCGCTGGGATTACAGGCTAAGCCACTGAGCCCGGCTGCCTATCATATTTCTAATGTGTTCCCTGAACCTGGCACAGATTAGGTGCTCAATGAATATTAGTATTCCATGGAGAGATCTCTTTTGAATAAGTCTGGAAGCCCTTTTTGGAATGTCTGCCTATGAGCTGGCTGGGCCAGGGCCTTCTCCTGTCCTTATGATGTCAATACTCTCTGAGGTCTCTAAACTATGTTGCCAGTGAGTCCTGGAAGTTGCTGGCTCCCAACTCACATAATGTGGTACCTGAGCTCAGACTGGATTTGTCACACTTACAAAACCCCTTGTTTTGCTAGTCCGGTAAAGGCAGCAGCAAGCAGGTCCCTGTGTCGAAATAGGACCCCACCGTGTGACAAGTTGAGCCTTAACCAAGCAGCCCTTGCCCAAAGACAGCAGGAGAACAGACCCCTGCGTATTTGCTGACCCCCTGCCTCTAAATCCCAGAGAGTGTCAATTCATGCTAATAGTATTTGCCCAAGTATGTTACATGTAATCTCCCCCATGGGTCTATAAACTCCACACATGAATGTCATCAGGGGAAGAACTTAAAATAATAATAAGGCCGGGCACAGTGGTTCATGTCTATAATCTCAAGACTTTGGAAGGCCGAGGTAAGAGGATTGCTTGAATCCAGGAGTTCAAGACCAGCCTGGACAACATAGTGAGACTTGTCTCTACAATAAATTTTTAAAAATTACTAGGGCCAGACGTGGTGGCTCATGCCTGTAAACCCAGCACTTTGAGAGGTGAAGGCGAGAGGACTGCCTGACCCTGAGGGTTCGAGACCAGCCTGGGTAACTTGGCGAGACCTTGTCCCTACAATAAATCAAAAATTAGCCAGGTGTGGTGGCACACGTCTATGATTCCAGCTACTTGGAAGGCTGAGGTGGAAGGATCACCTGAGCCCAGCAGATCGAGGTTGCAGTGGCTGTGAGACAACAACTCAAAAAAAAAAAAAATTAGCCAGATGTGGTGGTGCACACCTGTAGTTCCAGCTACTTAGGAGGCTGAGGTGGGAAGATCACCTGAGCCCAGGAGATTGAGGCCGCGATGAACTGTGATTGTCATGATCGTGCCACTGCACTCCAGTCTGGGCGACAGAGTGAGACCCTGACTCAAAAATAAATAAATA
Source organism: Carlito syrichta (assembly GCF_000164805.1). NCBI lineage: Eukaryota > Metazoa > Chordata > Mammalia > Primates > Tarsiidae > Carlito > Carlito syrichta. Next base: position 4,566 of record NW_007184363.1, read on the forward strand.
AGTAGATGAAATAATAACAATAATTGCAGCCAACAGCAACATTCCTTTTCATATGTGCCAGTAAAGACAGCATCTCTATTTAAGCATCTTTTTCATCTTCAACTCCCACCAAGCTTCTAAAGTAGGAGGGATTTTATTTCATTTTTTTTTTAATTTTTATTTGTTTATTGTTTTATTTATTTTGAGTTGGAATCTTACTCTGTCGCCTAGACTGGAGTGCAGTGGCCGCTCCTGGCCACCGCAGCCTCGACCTGCTGGGCTTCGGCGATCCTTCCGCCTCAGCCTTCCGATTAGCCAGAATTACAGGCGCGTGCTACCACGCCCGGCTAATTTTTTGATTTATTGTAGAGATGAGGTCTCGCCTGCCCAGGCGGGTCTTGAACCCACGGGCTCAGGCAATCCATTCACCTCAGCCTCCCAAAGGCGTGGGATTACAGGCTGAGCCACCAAGCCCGGCTGTATTTCATTTTATTTAATTTATTTTTTTGAGTCAGAGTCTCACTCCATCGCCCAGGTCGGAGTACAGTGGCACGTTCACAGCCACCGCAGCCTCGACCTGCTGTACTCAAGTAGTCCTTCCACCTCAGCCTTCCGAGTAGCTGGGACTATAGACGTGCACCACCACGCCTGGCTAATTTTTTTAGTTATTGTAGAGACAAGGTCTCGCCAAGTTGTCCAGGCTGGTCTCAAACCCCTGAGCTCAGGCAATCCTCTCACCTCGGCCTCCCAAAGTGCTGGGATTACAGGCTTTAGCCACCACACCCTGCCAATAGGAAAGATTTTAAAGTGTCCCTGCCTGTCCAGACCTGAGTGAGGCCATGGCAGGAGTGACAGCCTTGGCGATGTTACCCTCTGTACCCTCTGTTAATATCCTGGCTCTCACTCCGGGTCCCCAGAAAGGCTGTCATGTGCTTTACTCCCGAGGTCTGCCTCCCAGGCAGGGACAGAAGGGACCAGACCCGCTGGCCAAAGGATTCCTGTCCCAGGTCAGTGATTTTCTTTACTGAATTAAGTTAAACACAGCAGAACAGCTTAGCCATGTTGAAGTTTTTGAGATTCCATGTCCACACAGGGTGAACTGAGTTCTCATTTTCATCACTACATGGTATCTATTGTTAGATTTTACCACAGTTTAGCCTCCTGTGATGTCCTTTCCCAACTGGGAGCCATCAAACTCAACGTGGCAAAAAATGTCCTTACTCACGGCTGCTTATGTAGAAGTGGGAGACTTTCTAAGGGCATATATATTTTACCCAGGACAGAAATTGTTAGACCAGAAGCTACATCAATTTTCCACCTTATTAGATACCGCAACATAAAAGTGATTTTTCAGGCCGGGAGCAGTGGCTGATGCTTGTAATCCCAACACTTTGGGAGGCTGAGACAGGAGGATCACTTGAGGCCAGGAGTTCGAGACCAGCCTGGGCAAGACAGCAAGAACTTGTCTCAAAGTAATAATAATAATAAAATGTAGAAATAATTAAATAAAAAGAAAGTGGTTTTCTTGAATACACCAACTCTCAGCCACCAATTTTTTTTTTTTTTTTGAGTTGGAGTCTCACTCTGTCGCCCAGACTGGAGTGCAGTGGCCGCTCCCGGCCACTGCAGCCTCGACCTGCTGGGGTCCAGTGATCCTTCCGCCTCAGCCTTCCTAGCTGGAACTACAGGCGAGCGCTACCACGCCCGGCTGATTTTTGATTTATTGTAGAGATGAGGTTTCGCTGCTCAGGCAGGTCTCGAATCCGTGGACTCAGGCAATCCACTCACCTCAGCCTCCCAAAGGTGCGGGATTACAGGCTGAGCCACCAAGCCCGGCTCTTTTTTACATTTTTAAAACAGATGCAAAATAGCCGGACATACCTTGGGGGTACATGTGATCACTGATTAATAATATAGTCATAGCTGAGCACCATGGCTCATGCCTGTAATCCCAGCACTTTATAGGCAGAGGCGAGAGGATTGCCTGAATTCCAGGGGTTCGAGACCAACCTGGGAAATTTGGTAAGACCTCATCTCTACAATAAATCAAAAAAATTAGCCGGGCAGGGTGGCGCATGTCTGTGGTTCCAGCTCCTTGGAAGGCTGAGGCAGATGGATCACCTGAGCCCAGCAGATTGAGGCTGCAGTGGCCATGATCATGCCACTGCACTCTAGCCTGGGCAACAGAGTGAGAGATTCCAACTCGGAAAAAAAAATGACTTTAATGCATTTTGAGCTGATGTTGGTGTACGGTGAGAGATGGAGGTCTAGTTTCTTTTCTTTTCTTTTTTTTTGAGTTGGAGTCTCACTCTGTCGTCCAGACTGGAGAGCAGTGGCTGCTCCCAGCCACCACAGCCTCGACCTGCTGGACTCTGGCGATTCTTCCACCTCAGCCTTCCAAGTAGCTGGAACTACAGGCGCGCGCTACCACCCCTGGCTAATTTTTTGATTTATTGTAGAGATGAGGTCTCGCCAAATTACCCAGGCATGTCTCGAACCCGTGGGCTCAGGCCATCCACTCACCTCAGCCTCCCAAAGGTGTGGGATTTCAGGTTGAACCACCGAGCCCAGCTGGGGTCTAGTTTCATTCTTCTGCAAATACAGGGGTGTGCCAAAAAAATGCATGCACATTTCAAGTATGACATTTGTTCAAAAGATTACATTAATCAAATGAATGCTAGTATCACCATGTGACAGGCAGGACAAAGAAAATGGCAGAAGCACTGTTAAGCAAATGTCATACTACACATTGCTACCATAATTCAACTGAACTTCAAAAAGTAATACATAGAACACATCTCTTGTTTGTTTTTTTTGTTTGTTTTTTGGGTTTTTTTTTTAAGTTTGTTTTATTAGCTGGGCTCAGTGGCTCAGCTTGTAATCTCGTGCCTTTGGGAGGCCGAGGTGAGTGGATTGCCTGAGCCCGCGGGTTCGAGACCCACCTGGGCAACTTGGCGAGACCTCATCTCTACAATAAATTAAAAAAA
>NW_007184363.1:7665-12032 GCF_000164805.1 Carlito syrichta
GAGTGGCCACTGCACTCCAGTCTGGGCAACAGTGAGACTCCAACTCAAAAAAAAAAAAGTTTGTTTTATTGGTTTTTGTCACCCAGGCTGGAGTGCAGCAACACGTTCACGGCCACCATAGCCCCGACCTGCTGGTCTCAGGCAATCCTTCTGCCTCAGTCTTCCAAGTAGCTAGAACTACAGATGAATGCCACCACACCCACCTAATTTTTTTTTTAATTTATTGTAGCAATGAGGTCTTGCCATGTTGACCAGGCTGGTCTTGAACCCGCAGGCTCAGGCAATCCACTCGCCTCGGCTTCCCAAAGTGCTGGGATTATAGGCGTGACTCACCGCATCTGGCATAAGGGTTGTTTTTTTTTTAATTGCTCTAATATAAATGCACATTTTTAAAAATATTTTTTTTGAGCCACGCACAGTGGTTCATGCCTATAGTCCTGGTTACTTGGGAGACTGAGGAGAATTGCTTGAGCCTAGCAGTTCAAGGCTGCAGTGAGCTGTGATGGTGGCACTCCAGCCTGAACGACTGATGAAGATACCATTTGTAACATAAAATAAAACAAAAACATTATTCCCCCCTTTTTCTTCATAGAGCAATATTGTGTCCTGTTGGGAGCCGGCCACGGAGGCCCACTGAGCGTTAGGGATCAGGGAGGGCCATGGACCCCGAGACCACTAGGACGTGTTCGGGAGCCGTAGACCCCATTTTCCTCCCCCTTTTGCCATGCAGCACAAACAACCTAAAGGAACTCTACTGGCCTAAGGCTCTGTGATTGTGACAGGCATAGCTCACTCTAGAAACCCATTGTTCTTGTTTCCCATAAACTGTGGTTTCCACTTAGGTATTAGATATAATTCAAATTCAGGTCACATTTGGAAGCCTTTTATACGGTACAAGCTTCTTTATAAGATTTAAAAGAATATTTGTAGAATTAGTATATACTTATGGAGAGCTGTTTTCAGCTTTTCAATGGTATAGATGATTATCAAGAGTGGCCCAGCACAGAGTTTGGACTGGGCCACATTCCTGAGAGCCCAGCACGTACTTTGGACTGGGCTGCATTCTTTTAGGCCGGCTTTAGCTACAGTTAGTGTAAGGTCTTTTTTCTACCTATTATAGAAATTGAATTTATTTTATTCATAGAAGGTATTGTAGAATAGGTCATGCTACATCAAGGAATCATGTTAGTTCAAGCATAATCAATCATGATATTTTTAGGTTTAATAAGAATATAGTTAACTTTAGAAATTTCATTGTCTCCATTTTCTACTATCGTGGTTTTGGCCTTAGTACATTTACAGTTTATATTTGGGTTTTATTTTTAGAAGCTTTGCTGCTGCTGATCAGCTTTATATATTAGGATTAGGAATGAGAAACTTTCATAGAAATTAGGATAGATATATAGAACTTTAGAATAGTCATTTTGTTAAGAGATTGTAGTCTATTGTTCCAAAAAGTGGCCCACCGTGAACCTTGGACTGGGCCACATCCTATAGAGCCCAGCATGATCTTTGGACTGGGCCACATTCTTTAGGAATTGGTTTAAGCTATAATTAAGAGCTTCCGTAGCATTGTGTAAGTAGTATTAGCATAGAATAGAAAGGTAATAAAGTTTAAGTTAGTCATCATGGGTATTGCTTGAGCTTTAGAAGTTATTGATTATCAGAACATCATTAGGCTAGTAGGGATTGTTGCACTGCTTTTGAAGAGCATTAACTAGCAAAGGGAACAATAAGACAATCTTGGGGTTTGTTCCTCCTCACACCTAAGCATCTGGTGGGTGGGGGATGCCTCCCCTGGCTTTGTGTTCACATGAAAGACTTGTGAGACTACCTGTGTAAAATTTTGGGGGATAAATACCAGCTGTAACTTTCAATAAACGGCTTCTGCTCATTTCATTGAACAGTTGTCCACTTCCTTTCTTTTGCCTTCTCTTTCTTTCTTTTAATATCTGTCCCTACAGATTCGCCGACGCCACCACGTCTTCCAAGGCACTCCCCAAAACTTGCAGGGGCCGGCCCCCCGCAGTGTCCTAAGTGGATCCCATTCCTTTTCTTTTTTCTTTATCTTTTTTTTGTGTGTGTAGGAGTCTCAGTCTGTCACCCAGGCTGGAATGCAGTGGCATATTCACCGCCACCGCAGCCTCGACCTGCTTGGCTCAGGCGGTCCTTCTACTTCAGTCTCCCAAGTAGCTGGAAGCACAGGCACACGCCACCATGCCCGACAATTTTTGTTTTGTTTTGTTTACATTGTAGAGACGAGGGCTTGCCATGTTGCTCAGGCTGATCTCGAACTCGTGGACTCAGGCCCATTCCTGTTCTTACTCAGTAGCTTGTGCAAACTTAAAAACTGTAAAACCCTGTGTGACACTGATGTCTTTTGTTTGTTTGTTTTTGAGTTGGAGTGTCACTTTGTCGCCCAGGCTAGAGTGCAGTGGCACGCTCACGGCCACCCCAGCGGCGACCTGCTGGGCTCCTGCAATCCTTCCGCCTCAGCCTTCCAAGAAGCGAAACTACGGGCACGCGCTTCCCCGCCCGGCTAATTTTTCTTGATTTATTGTAGAGACGAGGTCTCGCCAAGTTGCCCGGGCTGGTCTCGAACCCGTGGGCTCAGGCAATCCACTCGCCTCAGCCTCCCAAAGTGCTGGGATGACAGCTTGAGCCACCGAGCCCGGCCTGTTTGTTTGTTTTTTGAGTCGGGGTCTCGCTTTGTCGCCCAAGCTGGGGAGTGCAGTGGCATGAGCATAACTCACTGCATCCTCGACTTTCTGGGCCCAAACGACCCCCGGTTTCAGCCTCCCGAGTAGCTGGGACTACAGGCACACGCTACCACGCCGGGTTAATTGAATAGCCCCGGGAAGCAGCCAATTTGCAGGTCTTCACCTCTTGGCTGCGAGACGACAAAAAGATGACCCGGGATCCAGGGGTTTCAGTTTACCCCGCTGGGCGGTGAGAAATTAGGAATGAGAAGAGTAAAGCGTGGAGCCAGGGCTAATACTAGTCATGATTGTCTTTGCATTATTATCCTTCCGTTCTCCCTCGGGACAACTTCGAACGGTGCTAAACTTTGGGCGCAAAAGAGTCGGGCAAGGAAAGCGGGGCGCAGCGCTGTAGGCAAGTCCAAGGGCAACGGATGGAATTGGCAAGAAAAGCAAACCTTCTCCCGCCACGCCCCCACGCCTGCGCGCCTCTTGTCAGGTGCTTAGACGTCCGCCGATAAGACGCCCGAAAAGTGTGACTCTCCTCCCCCGTAAGGCGGAGCTAAACGGTGCGCTCTACCAATGGGGATGCCGTAACCAAATGTCCTCGTCCATCCCCGGGTCTCGGACCAATGAGAATTGGCGTAGGCGTCATGGAGGGGGCGGAGCAGGTGGACACGCCCCCCAGGCGGGCGGGGCGTCAGGTCTTAATTCGCGCCGGGCTCCCCAGAAGGTTCTGGGACTCAGGCTGGCGACCATGGCGCTCCGCTGGGGCATCGTGTCAGCCGGCCTTATCTCCGGCGACTTCACGAAGGTGCTGCAGTCGCTGCCTCGCTCCGAGCACCAGGTCCGCCTCTCCCTCCGGAGTCCTGGGGAAGAGGAGGCCGAGAAAGGGAGCCCCGGACTTCTGAGTCTGAATGGGGAGCAGGGGGCTTAGGGTTCCGGACTCCTGGGTCCCCAGGGCAGTGAAACAAGGTCTGTTTCCTCCTCCTTCCTCCTTCTCCCCCTCTGTCATGTAAATCCCGAGTTCCTTGAGATTTGGGAGGGTCTTGACCCGAGTTCCTGTAAAGTAAGTAAATATCCGGGGATTTAATTATCGCGGCCCCCAGGGCCCGAGTGTCTGGCCCCGTCACCTCTTCCCCAGGACCCCACCTCCGCCTCCCCCGTCTTGGAGGGGGTACGGTCTCCCTGCACTGGAGCCTCTCCTTCACCCCCTCCCATCCACTGTCTTTCACGCCTGCCCCAGCCTCTCAAGTGTGACCCTGGCGCCCCTCCAGGTGGTGGCGGTGGCAGCCCGCGACCTGAGCCGGGCGAAGGAGTTTGCACGGAAGCATGACATCCCCAAGGCCTACGGCTCCTATGAGGAGCTGGCCAAGGTCCCGAACGTGGGTGAGTGGGGAGGGTGGCAGGGTGCTGGCTGCCCCGTGGGAGATGCGAGGCTCCGCGGGGTGGGCCGATCCTTTTGGCCTTCTGGAAAGACCTTGGACTGGGAGGCGGAGCTGGCTGTGGGAATGAGTCTGGTCTGGGACTGGCTGTCTATGTGTTAAATGCCTTAGAGGCCAGGCCTCTGCTGTAAGGACGAGGCTTACTCCTAAAGAATTCGAGGTCAAGCCAGGCTCGGTGGCTCAGCCTGTAATCCCGCGCTTTGGGAGGCTAAGGTGAGTGGAT
>NW_007184363.1:12182-16422 GCF_000164805.1 Carlito syrichta
AAAAAAAAAAAAAAAATAATACCTGTAGCCAGGGTTTCTGTGTTCTAGAATAGCCTGGATCCAGAGGCAAGATGTGTAGTGGAACAATGGCCTGGCTCTGGAGTTACGCTGCCTGAATTCTCACTTTCTTTTATACCCATCCACATACACACATGTAAAAGACAGGGTCTCGCTATGTTGCCCAGGCTAGTCTTAAACTCCTGCCTTGGCCTCCCCAAAGTGTTAGGATTACAGGCATGAGTCACCGTGCCCGGCCTCTCACTTTCTTCTACTTTCCCATCTCTGTTTCCTCAAATGCAAAAATGGGCAAAATACTATCACCTACCTCTTGGTAGTGTCGTGAAAATTCAGTGACTTCACATGATCATTTTGGAGGGCTGGAATTAATCTGCCGAAAATACGGCGATGTCAGAAATGATAACAGAAGACAGCTACTCCCAGACAAGGGAGGGAACTCTGTTCCTGGGTGCTGGGGACCAGGCCTTTACGTTGGGGCGGGTCTCCACGGTCAGGGTGGGCGAGGCAGCTGACGTTCTGGCCTCTTTCCTCCCATCCTAGAGGTGGCCTACATCGGCACCCAGCACCCCCAGCACAAGGCGGCAGTGCTGATGTGCCTGGCGGCGGGCAAGGCGGTCCTGTGCGAGAAGCCCCTGGGCGTGAACGCGGCGGAAGTCCGTGAGATGGTGGCCGAGGCCCGATCCCGAGGCCTCTTCCTTATGGAGGTGAAGGCAGAGGGACTTACCATTACGAAATATGCTTGCTGGTGGTGGAAGGAGTACAGGAAAGTGTTTGCCAACAGTCAAGATGGCCGCAAAAATAAAGGGGAGGCGTGGGGGGTTGATGGGGAATGGTGGGGGAGGTGTCGGTTAGTGCATTTGCCAGAATGTATCTGAATCTACCCACAACATCTATGACGGTGGAAACCATTGTTTTGGGTCCTTAGCCAACATCGCAAGGCTTAAATTGCTTGGATCTTTTGTCAGCCTTTAAGAAAAAAGATGTCCCAGTGCAGTGGCTCATGCCTGTAATCCCAGCAGTTTGGGAGGCCAAGGCGAGAGGATTGCTTGAGCCCAGGAGTTCGAGACTAGCCTGGGCAACATAGCGAGACCTCATCTCTAAAAAATATAAAAATAAATTAACCAGGTATAGGCAGGGCACGGTGGCTCATGCCTATAATTCCAGCACTTTTTGGGAGGCCGAGGCTAGAGGATTGCCTGAGCCTACAGGTTCGAGACCAGCCTGGGCAGCTTGGCGAGGCCTCATCTCTACAATAAACCAAAAAATTAAGAGGGAGTGGTGGCATGTGCCTGTAGTTCCAGCTACCTGGAAGGCTGAGGCGGAAGAATTGCCTGAGCCCAGCAGATCGAGGCTACGGTGACTGTGAGTGTGCCATTGCACTCCAGTCTGGGCAACAGAGTGAGACGCCGACTCAAAAAAAAAATTAGCCAGGTGTAATGACATGCCCCTGTGATCCCAGCTACCCGGGAGGCTGAAGCAAGAGGATTGCCTGAGCCCAAGAGGTAGAGGATGTGGTGATCTGTAATCATGTCACTGCACTCCAGCCTGGGTGACAGAAGATTATTCTGACTCAAAAAAAAAAAAGAGAAAAAGATGCCAATAGTAACAGTGGCCCCAGAATGGCAATGGGCTTAGTCTTGGTGATTTCCAGGAACAGGTTGGAAGGACCAAGGAATCCCCATCAGCACTCAAGCCACATTTGCTTTGCCCTTATCAGATTTGCCTCCTCTAGGGTTCAGGAGATTGCCAGTAATTAAGATGGCCACCAAGTGGCAATGGACAGTGCCAGCAGTTAAGATGGCTACCAAATGGCACCTAGAAGCCATTTCCATCCTAGGGAATACTATAGGTCTTAAATACATTGCTATAGATTCTGCCAGTAGTAGCAATGTCTATCATGAACTTCCTTCCCTACCACCTGTCTAACTGTCGTAGGCTCAAGATTGCTGAGCCTCCCAGTCTGCAAAGTTTCATATGCCAGAAGAAGTAGAGAGTCGAGATTAAATATGATTACTCAGTGCCTTCTGCTTCTCACTGTTTCTTGCCAGTGTCCAAATTCTGTGAGTTTGTCGCCTCTTCATTTATATTGGCACCTCTGATCCTATATTAGGAACTGGGAACTGACAATGTTTAAGATACAGGCTTAGTTTTTGAGGAGCTCAAGGTCCCAATGCTCAGCTGCAAAAACTTTAGTGGACATAGTCTAGTCAGTTGACAAAGTGCAGAGCCCCCCACTCAGTCTGGGGGATGATCTGGGAGGTTTCCTGCACGCAGGGACTGAGCTGAACCTTGAAGGATGAGTAAACTGCACAGGTAAATAGGGCCATGGAGGGAAAACAGGGTGAACCTTAAAGAAAACAGGAATAGGCCAGGCTTGGTGGCTCAGCCTGTAATCCCAGCACTTTGGGAGGCTGAGGCGAGTGGATTGCCTGAGCCCAGGGGTTCAAGACCCACCCCGGCACCTTGGCGAGACCTCATTTCTACAGTAAATTTTAAAAATGAGCCAGGCGTGGTAGCGCGTGCCTGTAGTTCCAGCTACTTGGAAGGGTGAGACGGAAGGATCGCCAAAGCCCAGCAGGTCAACACTGGGGTGACCGTGAGTGTGCCACTGCACTCCAGTCTGGGTGACAGAGCGAGTCTCCAACTAAAAAAAAAAATAAAAAAATAACAGGAATATGCAGATGTCATGTGTTTAGCATGAACTTGACCTTGGACAAATGATTCTAGTTACCAGTTCTCTACTTCCTAGTTGTATGACCTTAGGAAAATAATTTGACTCAACTGAGCCTCAGTTTTCTCATCAATAAAATAGACACAATGATAGCCACTTAGCAGGGATGTTGGGAGGGCTCATTATGCAAAGCACATACACAGTGTCTTGGTCATAGATGGGTACTGAGCAGGGGTGAGACAGGGTCAGCTCTAGGAGAAGGAACATGTAGAGGATGGACTGCCGGCAACAGACTGGGTGAACTGAATTGGTTTACTAGCGCTAATATAAAAAAATATTATGATTACTGGGTGGCTTAAATAATGGAAATGTGTTTTCTTGCAATTGCAGAGGGTGGAGGTCTGAGATCAAGGTGTCAGCGGGACTGGTTTCTTCTGAAGTCTCTTTCCTTGCTTAGTAGGTGTCTGTCTTCTCCCTGTATCTTTTTTTTTTTTCTTTTTTGAGTCAGAGTCGCACTCTGTCACCCAGGCTGGAGTACAGTAGCTACAGTGGCATGTTCATGGCCACCACATCCTTGACCTGCTGGGTTCAGGCGATCTTTCCGCCTCAGCTTTCCAAGTAGCTGGATCTACAGGCATGTACCACCATGCCCAGCTAATTTTTTTATTTATTGTAGAGATGAGGTCTTGAACGTATGGCCTCAGGCAATCCTTTTGCCTCTGCCTCCCAATGTGCTAGGATTATGGGCGTGAGCCACTGCACCCAGCCCTCCTGTGTCTTCATATGGTTTTCTCCTTATGTGTCTGTGTCTCTTCTTCTTATAAGGATGCCCACCAGTGTGATGGCTCATACGTTAAGAGGCAGAGGCAAGAGGATTGCCTGAGCCCAGGAGTTTGACACCAGCCTGGGCATGTTGGCAAGACCTCATCTCTACAATAAATCAAAAAATTAGCCAGACATAGTGGCACATGCCTGTAATTCCAGCTACTTGGAAGACTGAGGCAGAAGGATCGCCTGAGCCCAGCAGGTCATGGCTATGGTGGCCATGAGCATGCCACTGCACTCCAGTCTGGGCGATAGAGTGAGACTCTGACTCAAAAAAAAAAAAAAAAGGACAGCTGCCATATGGATTCAGGCCCACCCTAAGGATCTCAGTTTAACATAATTACCTATCTGTAAAGCTTATCTCCAAATAGTCACCCTTAGAGGTACTGCAGTTAAGACTTCAGCATCAGGCCAGGCCTGGTGACTCAGCCTGTAATCCCAGCACTTTGGGAGACCGAGGCAAGTGGATTGCCTGAGCCCGCGGGTTCAAGACCCACCCAGGCAACTTGGCGAGACCTCATCTCTACCATGAGAACCAAAAAATTAGTCTGGCATGGTAGCATGCGCCTATAGTTCCAGCAACTTGGAAGACTGAGGCAGAAGGACCCCATGTCTACAAAAAAAAAGAAAAAAGAAAAGAAAGAAGGTGACCCCAGAAAGGAGAAGAACTGCTTGGTGGACTCCATGGTCCTGACTCTCTCCCTTCTTTTTTTTTTTTTTTTTTTT
>NW_007184363.1:16705-18535 GCF_000164805.1 Carlito syrichta
GGTCTCGAACCCGCGGGCTCAGGCAATCCACTCACCTCAGCTTCCCAAGGCATGGGATTACAGGCTGAGCCACCGAGCCCGGCTGACTCTCTCCCTTCTATGTCCTGCCTTCCTCCCCTGTGGTCTACAGGCCATCTGGACTCGCTTCTTTCCTGCCTCAGAAGCTCTGAGGTCTGCTTTGGCCCAAGGAGCTCTGGGGGACCTCCGGGTAGCTCGGGCAGAATTTGGGAAGGACCTCACCCACATACCCCGGGCCATAGACTGGGCCCAGGCTGGTGGTGGCCTGCTGGACATTGGCATCTATTGCATCCAGTTCATCTCCATGGTCTTCGGTGGGCAGAAGCCAGAGAAGATTACAGCAATGGGAAGGCGCCATGAAACAGGTACTTCTATCCTAGACTATTTGATGATGACAGGAGTGATATATCTCTCTGGGAGCACTAAGCCGGAAATAAGTCTTCTGCCCCATGAGAATCAGATTAGACAACCAGTGGAACTTCCCATAAAATCAGAGTGTCAGGATGGAGAGTGCAGGCAGACTCTATATAGGGCCTTTGCTGTGTAATCTTAGCCAAGAGACTTAACATCTCTGAGTCCTAACTGCTTTACTGGTAAAATGTCAATTATAAGGTTGTCATGGGAGTTAATCAAATAACTGTCAAGGCAAATGATAAGCAGTTATTAATAAATATAAACAATTATTTTGTTGAAGTTGCCTCAGGGAACATTTGCTGCATAACAAATGACCCCAGAGCTTAGCAACTTCAAATAGCAATAATTTATTACCATGTGATTCTCTGGTTTGGCAATTTGGACTGGGCTCAGCTTGGGCGGTTCTTGTGCTGGTCTCAGTCCTACAGCTACAGTCAGCTGGCATGTTTTGCCCGGGATGGATGGTCTAGGATGGCCTCATTTATGCCTTGCAGGTGGTACGCTGTTGTCTGGGGAGCCTTTGTCCTCCTCTACATGGCCTCTCCAGCTGGCTAGCTTGGGTTCATTCTTATTATGGTCTTAGAATTCCACATGCAGTAAAAAGAGGTCAGGCCCCAATGTGCAGATACTTTTTTAGCCTCTGCTTGAACCATGTTTGCTACTGGCCCATTGGCCAAGCAGGTTACACAGCCAGCTCAGATTTCAGAGATGAGTAAATAGACTGTACTTCTTGATGGGAGGGACAAAGGGACACTGGTAGAGGAATTAGAGCAATTATTGTGGCTGTCTTTGCAAACAGTACCACAGAAAGTGATTAAGACAATGAAGAACAGAACAGTGGCTTGGCCAGGTTTCATGGCTCATGCATGTAATCCCAACACCTCTGGAGGCCGAGGCAGGAGGATTGCTTGAGGCCAAGAGTTCAAGACCACCTTGGGCAACATCACAAGACCTTGGCTTTACAAAAAAATAAGAAATTAGCCAGGCGTAATGGCACATGCCTATAGAGCGCCACTGCACTTCAACCTGAGTGACAGTAGGAGACCCTATCTCTGAAACAAAATAAAACCGCCGGACACAGTGGCTCAAGCCTAAAATCCCAACACTCTGAGAGGCTGAGGCAGGAGGATCACTTGAGCCCCATTTCTTTTATTTAGAGAATGTTTGCCTCAATATTTTGCCTACACTGGTCTTGAACTCCTGGGCTCAAGCAATCCTCCTCACCTCAGCCTCCCAAAGTGCTGGGATTACAGGTTTGAGCCACCATGTCTGGCCAGCAATAAATTTTAGATTGACTTTTCTTTAGGTTGAATGTAGAACATTTTCATTACTTAAAATAAAAAAACAAGCCAGTCTCAGTGGCTCAGTCTGTAATCCCAGCGCTTTGGGAGGCTGAGG
>NW_007184363.1:19103-19573 GCF_000164805.1 Carlito syrichta
GGGAGCAGCCACTGCACTCCAGTCTGGGTGACAGAGTGAGACTCCAACTTAAAAAACAACAACAACAAACAAACAAACAAACAAATAAATTACACGTTTAGCTATAACTCCCCAGTTCTCTCCTCACCTACCCCAGCCCTAAGTAATCACAACCCTTCTTTCTGGAAAGAAAGATTTCCTTGTTGAGCATTGAATTTTCCAATGTTGAGCATTTCCTAGAAATGGGATCATACTAGCCAGGCACAGTGGCTCACGCCTGTCATCCCAGCACTTTGGAAGGCTGAGGTGAGAGGATTACCTGAGCCTACTGGTTCAAGACTCACCTGGGCAACTAGGCAAGACTTCATCTCTACAATAAATAAAAAATTAGCCAGAGCCGGGTTCGGTGGCTCAGTCTGTAATCCCGCGCCTTGGGAGGCTGAGGTGAGTGGATTGCCTGAGCCCACGGGTTCGAGACCTGCCTGGGCAAC
>NW_007184363.1:19593-20691 GCF_000164805.1 Carlito syrichta
CCCAGCTGCTTGGAAGGCTGAGGCAGAAGGATCACCGGAGCCCAACAGGTCGAGGCTGTGGTGGGCTGTGATTGTGCCACTGCACTCCAGCCTGGGCAACACAGCGAGACCCTGACTGAAAAAAGGAAAGAAATGGGATCATACAATATGTGACCTTTTGTGTCTGGCTTCTTTCACTTAGCCTGGTGTTTTCAACATTGTAGCATTTTGTTCTTTTTGTTGTCATACAAGAGACAGGTCTTTCACCCAAGGTTCCACAGGCAGGAATTTTTTTTTTTTAAGTTAAGATCTTGTTCCATGGCCCAGGCTGGAGTGTAGTGGCATGATCACGGCTCACTCTAGCCTTGACCTCCTGGGCTCAGGTGACCCTTCTGTCTCAGTCTCACGAGTAACTGGGTCTACAGCCGCACGTCACCACACCCGGCTAATTATTTTGCAGAAATGGGGGTCTTGCTGTGTTGCCCAGGCTGGTCTTGAACTCCTGGCCTCCCGCGATCATCTTGCCTCAGCCTCCCAAAGTACTGAGATCACAAGCCTGGCTTACAGACAGGATTTGAGGCCTGTGTGATCTGACCCAGAGACCCAGCCCGGCCCTGACCAGTGACTTCCCCCCAGGTGTGGACGACACTGTGACCGTGCTGCTCCAGTATCCAGGCGGGGTCCATGGCAGCTTCACTTGCAGCATCACTGCCCAGCTCTCCAACACTGCCTACGTGAGCGGAACCAAGGGCATGGCTCAGGTGAGGCCCAGCAGGACTGGAGTGCTGGGGATCGTGACCCTCAGCAGTAGGACAGGCTAGCCGTGGTTGCTGGAGCTGGATACAAGTCAAGCCCGCCATTTTCCACACCATCATGAAGGATTTCATCCTTCCTTTGAGCCTCTGAGCTCCTTCCTGAGGGTGGACCTATAAGCCTGTCAAACATCCTTAGGCCTGAGGACAATCTAGTTATTATCAACTGCACTTAGTAGGCAGTGTGACCTTTTGGGATTGCGTCTGTTCAGGGTGGGATCTGGGTATTACCCAAGGTCAGCTTCACTGGGCTTCCTGGGGCCATATTTCTAGAAGGAAGCCCTCCCTCCTTTTTTTTTTTTTTTTT
>NW_007184363.1:20882-22796 GCF_000164805.1 Carlito syrichta
GAGTGCAGTGGCTGTTCCCGGCCACCGCAGCCTCGACATGCCGGGCTCCGGCGATCCTTCCGCCCCAGCCTTCCAAGTAGCTGGAACTATAGGCATGCGCTACCATGCCCGGCTCATTTTTTTTTTTATTTATTGTAGAGATGAGGTCTCGCCGAGTTGCTCTGGCAGGTCTTGAACCCGCGGGCTCAGGCAGTCCACTCACCTCAGCCTCCCAAGGCACGGAATTGCAGGCTGAGCCACAGAGCCCAGCTTTTTTTTTTTTGAGTTAAAGTCTCGTTCTGTCGCCCCTGCTGGAGTGCAGTAGCACACTCACGACTTGGCAGCCTCAACCTACGGGGCCCATGCCATCCTTCCACCTCAGCCTTCCAAGTAGCTGGAACCACAGGATAATTTTTGATTTATTGTAGAGACGAGGTCTTGCCAAGTTGCCCAGGCTGGTCTCAAACCCATGGGCTAAGGCAGTCCTCTTACCTCTGCCTCCCAAAGTGCTGGGATGACAGGTGTGAACCACCACACCAGATCAACAGGCAGGATTTCAGAGTAACAACAGTAGGGCTAAGAAACACACCCCTACCAACCAGGAAGGAGGACAAGGCAAGCCACTAGTGGGGGAGGGAGGCTCCTGGGCTCCCCAGCATGTCCTGGACAGGAGCCCCAGCAGTCTTGTTGGCGAGGGCAGCAGGGCCACTTATTACCTTCCCCAGATCCTCGACCCCTGCTGGTGCCCAACAGAGCTGGTGATGAAGAAGGAGCATAAGCAGTTCCCGCTGCCCCCAGTCCCCAACGACTGTCATTTTGACTACGGGGCAGGCATGAGTTACGAGGCCAAGCATGTCCGGGAGTGCCTGCGCAAGGGTAAGGAGGTGGAGGATGGGGTCAGAGGGGTGGGGTGGGCGCCCAGCCTGGCCAGGGGACATTAAGTTTCTCCCTACCCCTTCAGACTGGCATCTGGCTGTTTAGAACTACATCTCCCAGAATCCCCTGGGGCATTTGTCTGCAGAATTGCATATTACTGTCCCAAGCGCACCGCTGGGAATTGTAGTTCTTTGGGTTTTAAGTGTGTGGGTGAAAGGGATCCCTAACTGCCCTCTCCCCCTAGGCCTGAAGGAAAGTCCTGTGATTCCCCTGGCAGAAAGTGAGCTCCTGGCTGACATCCTTGAGGAGGTGAGGAAGGCCATCGGCGTCACCTTCCCCCAGGACAAACACTGATGTATGCTCTGAGAAAATAAAGACATGGTTTCCACAGAGATTTCTATTATTTGCTTATTTATTTATGTATTTATTTAACTTTTTTTTGAGTCAGTCTCACTCTGTCACCCAGTCACCCAGGCTGGAGTGCAGTGGCACACTCTCAGTCACCCCAGCATTGACCTGCTGGGCTCCGGCAATCCTTCCGCCTCAGCCTTCCGAGTAGCCAGAACTGTAGGCATGCGCCACCACGCCCGGCTAATTTTTGATTTATTGTAGAAATGAGGTCTCATCAACTTGCCCAAGCTGGTCTCGTACCCGCGGGCTCAGGGAATCCACTCGCCTCGGCCTCCCAAAGTGCTGGGATTATAGTGTAAGCCACCAAGCCCGGCCTATTTATTTTTTGAGTCAAGGTCTCTCTCTATCACTCAGGCAGGAGTGGTCCAATTACAGTTCGCTGAAGCCTCAATTTCCTGAACTCAGGCAATCCTTCCGCCTCAGCCTCCCAAGTAGTTGGGACTACAGGTATGCACCACCATGCCTGGCTTTTTAAAAAAATCTTTTTGGCCGGGTTTGGTGGCTCAGCCTGTAATCCCGCACCTTTGGGAGGCTGAGGTGAGTGGAATGCCTGAGCCCGAGGGTTCGAGACCCACCTGGGCAACTTGGCAAGACCTCATCTCTACAATAAATAAAAAATTAGCCGGGTGTGGTAGTGCGCGCCTGTCG
>NW_007184363.1:22881-23597 GCF_000164805.1 Carlito syrichta
AGACTCCAACTCAAAAAAAAAAAAAACTTTTTGTACAGATGAGGTCTTGCTATGTTGCCCAGGCTGGTGTGGAACTCCTGGGCTCTAGTAGTCCTCCCACCTCGACTTCCCAAAGTGCTGGGATTACAAGAGTGAGGTACCAAACCCAGTCTTCTGCAGAGATTTTTTTTTTTTTTTGAGTCTCACTCTGTTGCCCAGGCTGGAGTGCAGTGGCAGGGTCACAGCCACCACAGTCTCAACCTGCTGGGCTCCGGCGATCCTTCTGCCTCAGCCTTCCAAGTAGCTGGAACTACACGCCCTGCTAATTTTTCTTGATTTATTGTAGAGATGCTTGTAGAGGGCTCAGGCAATACTCTCACCTCAGCCTCCCAAAGTGCTGGGATTATAGGCGTGAGCCACTGCACCTGGCCTTCCGTAGAGATTTTTAGATCCTGGTGGTAGTGGCTTGGCAGGAGCTGGAGTCCAGAAAGTAATTTTGGTGGAACGATCTAGAAGGAGAAGAAAGGCGTGGTCAGACCACATTTCCCATAAGCTCCTGTGACAGATACCTATGGGCAGATCCAGGGTTTGCCTGTCGTGGCCCCTCTGGGGTTTGGCCTTCATTACTGTGGAGTGACTTTTTTTTTTTTTTTGAGTTGGAGTCTCACTCTGTTGCCCAGACCGGAGTGCAGTGGCTGCTCCCAGCCACCGCAGCCTCGACTTGCTGGACTCTGGCG
>NW_007184363.1:23756-24803 GCF_000164805.1 Carlito syrichta
AGTGCTGGGATTATAGGCTGAGCCACCGAGCCCGGCCTCTTTGGAGTGACTTTTGCAAAAACAACTTGACTTCTCACCAGGTATGGTGACTCATGCCTGTAAATCCAGCACTTTGGGAAGTGAAGGCGAGAGGATTGCCTGAGCTCAGGGGTTTGAGACCAGCCTGGGCAACTTAGTGAGACCTTGCCAAGTTCAAAATCAGCTGGGCGTGGTGGCACATGCTTGTGGTTCCAACCACTTGGAAGGCTGAGGCGGAAGGATTCACCTGAGCCCAACAGGTTGAGGCTGTAGTGGCCGTGAGCGTGCCACTACACTCCAGCCTGGACGACAGAGCGGGACTCCAACTCAAGAGAATAAATAATAAATAATAAATATCTAAGCCAAGCATGGTTGCTCGTGTCTGTAATCCCAGCACTTTGGGAGGCCAAGGTGGGCAGATTGCTTAAACCCAGGAGTTCAAGACCAGCCTGGGCAGCATAGCAAGACCTTGTCTCTGCAAATAAATTAAATTATTTATTTATTTATTCTGAGTCAGAGTCTCATTCTGTCATCCAGACAGATGCTCATGGCCACTGCATCTTCGACCTACTGGGCTCAGGTGATCCTTTTCTTCAGCCTTCCAAGTAGCTGGTACTACAGGCGTGGCCACTCTACCCAGCTAATTTTTTTAAAAATTTATTGTAGAGACGAGGTCTCGCCAAGTTGCCCATACTGGTCTTGAACCTATGAGCTCAGGCAGTTTTCTTGCTTCTGCCTCCCAAAGTGCTGGGATTATAGCTGTGAACCTGGCTTTTACAAAAATTTTTTTTAAAGATTAGCCAGGCATGGTGGCACATGGCTGTAGTTCCAGCTACTCCAGAGACTGACGAGGAAAAGTCGCCTAAGCCCAGGAGGTCAAGGTAGTGGTGAGCTGTGATAGTGCCACCGCACTCCAGCCTGGGTGACAGAGTGAGACCCTGACTCAATTAAAAAATAAAAATACTGAGGCAGAAGGATCGCTGGAGCCCAGCAGGTCAAGGCTGCAGTGGCCGGGAGCGGCCACTGCAC
>NW_007184363.1:25365-32581 GCF_000164805.1 Carlito syrichta
GGCGGGTCTCGAACCCGCGGGCTCAGGCAATCCACTCACCTCAGCCTCCCAAGGCACGGGATTACAGGCTGAGCCACCGAGCCCGGCTTCCATAATGGTCTTAATTGTATTAGTTACATATGGCAGTGTAACAAATCATCCCAAACCCTAGAGCCTTGAAACAATGATAAACATTTACCAACTCATACAGTTTCTGAGTGTCAGAAATCAGTGGGTGGCTTAGCTGGGTAGTTCTGACTCAGAGTCTCTCAGGAGGTTGTTGTCATAATATCAATCGGGGCTTCAGTCTCCTGAGACTTGGCTGGGACTGAAGAATCTACTTCCAAAGTGGCTCAGTCACATGGCTGAAGGCCTTAGTCCTCGTCCTGTGTTTCTTCAGAGACAACTGCTTGAGTGTCCTGAAAACATGGCTGGCGTCCCCTAATGCAAATGATCAGGGAGAGCCCAGCGTGGGAGCTGTAGTGTCTTTTACGACCTAGCCTTGGAAATCCCACTCTGTCATTTCCACAGTATCCTCTTGGTCATACCGGTTAGCCCTATGTGGTGTGGGCAGGGTCCAGGCAGGGTCATGAATATCTGGAGGTTCAAATTATCAGGGGCCATCTTGGATGTGGGTTTCACAGTTTCAATGTAGCATCTTTATTATTATAAATAGTTTTGACTTCACAGTTAGCTGAAAAGTTTTATTCCCCACTCAATGGCTGTACTGTTCAGAGGCCTGAAAGGCCTTTTAATAGCTTTCTTTCCGTCTCTGTAATGGGTAGGGGGAATGGCTATCTCATTAGGATGCAGTCACAGACGCAGATAAAACCAGCTGCAAAGTTAACAGGAAATTCGATTTCTCTCAAGGACATGCTTTCTTACTCACTGAGAAACTTTGTTCTCTAAAATAAAAAACTGTTGGAAATTCTATCAGTAAAAATGAAACATCCCACTCTTGCCTGGAAGATGTAAGTCACTTGTTACAGAGTAGCAACCTCGATTTCCAACCCAGGTGCAGAAGCAGAAATTTCAGATAAAAAGGTTTCCGGATGCAGCATTCCACATTCTCTTTTTTTTTTTAATTGGAGTCTCACTCTGTTCCCCAGGCTGGAGTGCAGTGGCAAGCTCACGGCCACCCTGGCGTCTGCCTGCTGGGCTCAGGCTATCCTTCTGCCTCAGCCTCCCAAGTAACTGGAATCACAGGCGCATGTTGGGAGCCAGCCTTGGAGGCCCGCCTGATTGACAAAGTCCAGGTGCGCTGAGGACCCCCAGCCGCAAAGCAAGTCCGGGCAGTTGAGGCCCTTCTGTCTTCTGTCTTTGCTGTTGATACAGCTGAAGAAATTCTGTGCAGTCGTAGAAGTAGAAGATGGCATGTTTATGCGAAGAATCACAGCTAACCTGGAAATGTCATGGTTTATTTTTCCATTTCCCAAGGGTCGTGAGATGTCCTGAAGGAGAGACGGATAGGTGACAGATGAAGATAATATACACGGACACCTGCCTCTTGAACAGATGACAATTTAATGTTAGTTAACACAGAGCTTTTATACCATTCGTGAAGGGGCAAGACAAAGAAAATTCCTTCACGTACATATCTTCTAAAAGTTCCCATCTAGTGGTCTTAGTAGCAAACAAACCAAGATTCCCATAGGCATTTAGACAACAAGTCTTATTCATAAAGCCAACAAAGATACTTTCAGTCCAATGTCCCAAATCACAGTCCTTGAAATGTCTCAAGAATGTTTCTTTAAGTGTATATTTCTTTATGTGTCAGGAATTTTCTCATCTTAGGCTTTTATGTTCTTCAGAGTCCCGTGATCGCCTCCTTTGTCCGGATGTCCTCGTTACTTTTCTCTTATCTTGCAGTGCTTGTTTCTAAAGAGAACTCAAAAGAAGCTTTTAGTAATATTTCCCAGGCCCCTCAAGGTTGCTTTCTGTTTTAGTTGATCTGTCATAAAAGTGTCTGACTAGTATATTATGAGTTCAGTGAAAATCCACTTTATAAATGTTAACTTAGAGTTTTAACTATTGAATTAAGTAAAAACCTTAACATTAATCTTTATCCTGTCAGTGAAAACAGTGTTATAAATCACCTACATAACTCCTAGATAAGTGTTAGAACTTATAATGAATTCATAATGAACTTACTATAAACTTGTGCTTCTAAAAAACCTTATGTCTAAACACTAAACTACATAATTCTAAATCAAACAAGGAGTGAATATACTTATATCATTTATTACTTAAGCAATATCTAGTAACTTATAACCAAGTGAAAGAAAGCATTCTTGATGTGCTTCAGAGTTTTACCCTTGCATATGTTAGAAAAGGCCAAACGGCATAGTGGGAAATGGAAAAATGAACCATGACATTTCCAGGTTAGCTATGATTCTTCACATAAACATGCCATCTTCTACTTCCACGACTGCACAGAATTTCTTCAGCTGTATCAACAGCAAAGACAGAAGACAGAAGGGCCTCAGCTGCCCAGACTCGCTTTGCGGCCGGGGGTCCTGATTGACTTTGTCAATCAGGTGGGCCTCCAAGGCTGGCTCCCAACATCTCCCCCTTTTTTGTTTTTTAATACGAAGCTGTGAAATTCCGTGCTTAGTCGAGAGATGTAATTTTTCAATGATTTGAAGATTAGTGGAAGTAAGCATAATAATAACAAAATTATTTCTCCACAAATTCCCACATTGATTAATATAGACAATAATGATTTTTGATTGATAAATGAAGAAAAATTGTTAATGATTGACTGAGCCAATTGGGTGGATTCAAATTGTTTTTCAGCAGAACTAATGTCTTGTACTTCCTGATGAAGCTTGGAGAGATCCAAACTTATGTTGGAATGGTTCCAAATTCCAGAGATATGATTTTTAATCCTATCCCAGGTATGAATAGACTTGTTTACTTGGAGAGGTGTGACACAAATCCATTTAAACTCTGAATGACATGTCAAAGCTAATTTAATTTTCAAGGTTACAAGTTCCTGTCCTATAATCAAAATAGCCTCTTCTAATGCATTAACTTTACTTTCTAATTTTTGGTCGATAATTTCTTGAGCGGCTAAAGCTAATGAGACATTCTTGGATAACTGATCTGTAAATGTAGCAATATGTACTTCTTTAGCTAAGGTTATGGCTGAAACGGAAACTGATGTAGCAATGGTTATCAAAGCTGTAATACCTAAAATTAAAGTTGCTATAAATCTTTTTGGTCATGACAACAGTGAGTTAACCTCATACAATGTTCTTAAACTATAATCGTCATATCAAAGAGATGGAAGTTTTACAGGAACCATCAAATAAGGAGGTCGGTGGAGAATAATAAATCCTTTATATGAATTAGAGAAAGTAAGACAATTAGTTATTGGCAGTTTTTACAAGAAATCTGGTATTTCTGCCCGTCAAAAGAAATTGCTAAAGATTTATAATCAGTGGTTACTAAAAAGGCATAAGGAGATTGCAAACAAGCTCTTATATTATATACAGTTTGTCCCTGTGGATGATGTAAAACTATGGGTTTAGTAGCAGCTAAGGCTCTCCAAATATTAGGTTGTATGGATTGTTTACTACCATCATTCACTACTAATATTGGGGGACCCATCCATTAATATTCCATCTAGTAATGGGTATAGGTTTAGGTATGGAGTGTTCCACATAAGGGCGGAGATCTGCAGTCGGGTCATGACAACTCCAGTCACTTATGGATACATTAGTATTAGAAATAGGGAGAGTCACCTTGGAGGAATACATACATTCTTTCCAAGGAGGGAATCCAAATTCAGGATGCACTGTGAGCCAATCATTTTCGGTTTTTGTAGTTTGACGTTCCCTGTGAGCTATGCAAGTAGGAAATTCAGAGGAGTGTTGCTCCTCTATTTTTTTATTGGGTTCAAAATCTCCAGGCATTAATAGGATAAGGGACCAGATGTTTCGAGTCCCCTTCCAACTAGAGGGGCTGTCAGTTATCATTCCCTTAATACGAGAAGGCAAACATTTTGGTATGAGAGGAGAGCGTTCTGGACCAGTAGGTAAACTAAAACAAATTGGAGGTGAGCTGGAACTCCCTGAGAAGGAAAAATTATGATTAATAACAGTTTTAACTTGGGAGGAAAAAATAGTGGGGCCGCCTACCAAAGAAGCAGTGTCAGTAAAAATCGTTATCATTTCATTATGCCAAGTAACAGGCTGAAAAACTGGAGGGTTAGGCATATAAGCCCGATAGGTTCTGTTTGCACCATCATCAGCATCAATATGACTTACCTGAAAGGTGAGAATGGCCATCATAGCAACAAAAACAGTGGATGGAGTTAAAGGAACATTTTGTGAACGGACCAGCTTCTCTGCTTCAAGACCTAGGGCTTTCAGCTGCCCCCATGTGGGAGGACCTTGACCTCTGATGGAAGAAGCATACCGTCTTGGCTGGAGAGGTGGGGGTCTGGACCTAGAACTGGAAGAAGAGCGAGAACGGGGAGGTCGCAGAATACGGTGCATTTGAATCCGTGGTGGACGGTTATGACGAAGAGTAAGATGCCTCATTCTCGGGATTAGAATTCTCTCTTCCTCCGGTTCTGAGTTGTTCTGACTTGGACTGGGTTCCCGTCTGACATCTCTCCGCCTTGGATCTCTCTGCATTGGCCGAGGCGTCGGATTGGGCATATCGAATAAGTCGATCCGGTATCCAAATGGGCGATGAAGAATTCTGGGGAAAGACGCAAGCATACCTTCTCCCACAAGTCAACAACACATCGGGCCCTCTCCATTGACCCGTAAGGAGATCTTTCCATTTGACCATAGGCTTAATAGTTTCTTCCGGGTTCCAGTGTCTAGCCGTAGCCGAACGACCCAAGGAGTCCAAATTAAGGTGATTGAGTACAAATAAAGCATGACTTACAATGTGATGAGGGGAACTATATTTAAATAATTGTATAGAAAAAAATCTTATGTGGTACATTTTTGTTCCATGTTAATGACTGGTCGTTTGAAAAAAAAAAAGGAAAGGGAAAGGAAGAGAAAAAAGGGTATAAAACAAAAATAAAAGGTTCAAGCATTAAAAAAAATGGCTTAAGTATGTCAAACATGGTACATGAAAGTCAAAAAGCTTTTTGGCCATAAGCCTGATTTAATTGTAATATCTTATACTGCTTCTCAAATAACTTGACTTTGTAGAACATGCCCTGTGTGACAGTTAGCTGTAGCCCACTTTACTGGGCAAGTGGACTCCCACTATCCGCCTTCTCCACTTCTTACTTTTGCAAAAAATCATTCTTTTATCTTTCTTCTGGTTACCAGTGCTCAACCTCTACAAAATGCTAGCTTGGTTTTTACAGACGGCTCCTCTTCTGAAACAACAGTTACTATTATCAATGGTGTTACTTCTTGTTTCCAAACAGATTATAATTCCACTCAATGAGTTAAGCTGTTTACAGATTGTCGGGTCTTTACAAAATAATTTTAATCTCAACACTAACATTATGTTACAGGTGTACTGCATCATTTAAAAACTGCTAGTCTTCATGCTGTCTCTTCCTTCTCCCCCACTAACATAATTGTTCTTTTATAAACCATTCAATTATATATTTGTGCTAATATAGAACCTGTTTATGCTACTCATTATTCATACTCATTCTACCCTTCGTTGGTCCATTATCTAAAGGCAATGCTCTTACTAATGAGGCTATGTAATTTTTTGCTTTTCCTTCACTAGCAGCTACCACTTCCCATGCCTTTCATCATCAAGATGCCCACAGTTTACTTCACCTATTTGGGCTCCCAAAAGCAGAAACAAAACTACCTAAACTCAGTTGACAACAAGGAAAAAGAAACTCTCGTTCCTCAACTAAAACGTCTTGCTTTTGAGAGGCTGCTGCTTCCATGAGAGTCTATAAACCACCAACTTGGGGACAGCTACATTTACAAATCAGTTATCCAAGAATGTCTCATTAGCTTTAGCTGCTCAAAAAAGTATTGACCAAAAATTAGAAAGTAAAGTTAATGCATTAGAAAAAGCTATTTTGATTATAGGACAGGAACTTGTGACCTTGAAAATTAAATTGGCTTTGAGATGTCATTCAGAGTTTAAATGGATTTGTGTCACACCTCTCCAAGTAAACAAGTCTATTCATACCTGGGATAGGATTAAAAATCATATCTCTGGAATTTGGAACCATTCCAACATAAGTTTGGATCTCTCCAAGCTTCATCAGGAAGTACAAGACATTAGTTCTGCTGAAAAACAATTTGAATCCACCCAATTGGCTCAGTCAATCTTTAACAATTTTTCTTCATTTATCAGTCAAAAATCATTATTGTCTATATTAATCAATGTGGGAATTTGTGGAGAAAAAATTTTGTTATTATTATGCTTACTTCCAGTAATCTTCAAATCATTGAAAAATAACATCTCCTGACTAAGCACGGAATTTCACGGTTTCGTATTAAAAAACAGAAAAGGGGGAGATGTTGGGAGCCAGCCAGCCTTGGAGGCCCACCTGATTGACAAAGTCCAGGTGTGCTGAGGACCCCCGAGCCGCAAAGCGAGTCCAGGCAGCTGAGGCCCTTCTGTCTTCTGTCTTTGCTGTTGATACAGTTGAAGAAATTCTGTGCAATCATGGAAGTAGAAGATGGCATGTTTATGTGAAGAATCACAGCTAACCTGGAAATGTCATGGTTCATTTTTCCATTTCCCACTATGCTGTTTGGCCTTTTCTAACATATGCAAGGGTTAAACTCTAAAGCACATCAAGAATGCTTTCTTTCACTTGGTTATAAGTTACTAGATATTGCCTAAGTAATAAATGATATAAGTATATTCACTCCTTATTTGATTTAGAATTATGTAGTTTAGTGTTTAGACATAAGGTTTTTTAGAAGCACAAGTTTATAGTAAGTTCATTATGAATTCATTATAAGTTCTAACACTTATCTAGGAGTTATGTAGGTGATTTATAACACTGTTTTCACTGACAGGATAAAGATTAATGTTAAGGTTTTTACTTAATTCAATAGTTAAAACTCTAAGTTAACATTTATAAAGTGGATTTTCACTGAACTCATAATATACTAATCAGACACTTTTATGACAGATCAACTAAAGACAGAAAGCAATCTTAGGGGAACCTGAAACATTACTAAAAGCTTCTTTTGAGTTCTCTTTAGAAACAAGCACTGCAAGATAAGAGAAAAGTAACGAGGACATCTGGACAAGGGAGGCGATCACAGGACTCTGC
>NW_007184364.1:0-380 GCF_000164805.1 Carlito syrichta
ATGGACCTATTGTGTATCTCTGTGGTGGCCTCACTGTGTTCTTTCACAATGGGGCTGCCTTGTGCCTCCTCAGTGGCCTCATTGGATGCCTCTGTGGCAGCCCAACTACTTGCCTCTTTGGTGACCATGCTGTGTACCTCTAGGATGAACCTGCTGTGTGCTTCAGTGATGCACCCTCTGGTGCACCCTCTGCAGTGGGCCCACTGCATGCCTCCTTGGTGACCATTATGTATGCCTTTGTGGTGGCCCTGCCATGTGTTTCTGCAATAATCCTGCTATATGCCTGTGGGATGGATTCACCATGTGCCTCTGGGATGGATCCTCTTCTTGCCTCTGTGGTGGCCTTACCATCTGCCTCTGGGGTGGAACCACTGTGAACC
>NW_007184365.1:0-619 GCF_000164805.1 Carlito syrichta
AGTTGACTAAATTCAATGTACAAACAGCTATCTCATCTACAAAAAGTTTTAAAATGTAGTGCTTAAAACTATACCACTTCAATAAGGTAAAAAATGCATTTGAAAAAAATAACTCTAACAAGGAAATAAAAGAGTGTAAAAAAATTAGTGAACTTAAAACAGAGAGACAAGTATGTGATTTTCATTGATTTAAAAACTCAATATTGGCTATCATCGATAAAACAAAAAACAACAGATGCTAGTGAGGATGTGGAGAAAAGGAACGCTTCTACACTGTTGGTGAGAGGGCACACTAATTCGACTGTATGGGAAACAGTGTGGTGATTCCTAAAAGAACTAGAAATTGACCTTCCATAAGATCTAACAATGCTCCTTTTAGGAATATACCTGGAAGAACTCGAATCATTCTCCATAAAAGATACCTGCCACGCATGTTTTTTGCAGCACTATTCACAAGAGCAAAAACATGGAACCAACCATGCTGCCCATCAAAACTGGACTAGATTTTGTATATATATATGGTGGAATATTACACAGCCATAAAAGAGGGACAAAATTATGGACTTCACAGCAACTTGGATGGATTTAGAGTCTATCATACTCAGGGATCTATCACAGA
>NW_007184366.1:0-970 GCF_000164805.1 Carlito syrichta
TGGCTCAGCCTATAATCCCGTCCCTTTGGGAGGTTGAGGTGAGTGGATTGCCTGAGCCCGCAGGTTCGAGACCTGCCTGGGCAACTTGATGAGCCCTCATCTCTACAATAAATCAAAAATCAGCCGTGCGTGGTAGCGCGCGCCTGTAGTTCCAGCTACTCGGAAGACTGAGGCGGAAGGATCGCGGGAGCCCAACAGGTCCAGTCTGGGCGATGGAGTGAGACTCCAATTAAAAAAAAAAACCCAAAAAACAAAAGAATTTATTAAAAAAAAATTTTAAACCAACTTGAGAGACAAATAAGTCACAGAAAAATAAATATGAAGAGAAAGTACACAGCGCTCTGACTTTGAAAGAACTTGTATAATCTCTTTGTCTTTTGTAGTCTAGCATAGCACATAGATAACTCAAGCAAATAAATATATTTAAATTGGCAGTTTCTTTTGCCCGTGCCAACTCTGGCATGTCACACTGTCTTTTCTGTCTTCTTTCTCTAATAAACTTTGTTTGAAAACTTAAAAAAAAATTACACACACATTTAAATTGAGTGAATGGGAGGAGAGACAGAAGTTAACTTAAAAAAAAAAGGCCCTCCGACCAGGCATAGTGACTGAAGCCTATAATCCCAGCACTCTGGGAGACTGAGGTGAAAGAATTGTCTGAGCCCACGGGTTTGAGAACAACCTGGGCAATTTGGTGAGACCTCATCTCTACAAAAAAAAAAAAAAAAAAAAAAGCAGGTGTGGTAGTGCACGCCTGTAGTTCCAGCTACTTGGAAGGCTGAGGCAGAAGGAAGGATTGCCTGAGTCCAGTAGGTGGATTTCAGTCTGGGCAACACAGTGAGACTTCAACTCAAAAGAGGAAAAACAAAGGCTTTTCCTGATACAATACCATATTTATTTATAATTATTTTTTAAAATTTATTTATTTATTTAGAGATAGATGTTTCACTCTCCTTCAGGATAGAGGAGA
>NW_007184367.1:0-864 GCF_000164805.1 Carlito syrichta
ATGGGCATTCCTGAGGCAGAAAGGGAAACAGTGACCAATTTAGAATAAGCAGTTCATGAAGTTATCCAAGAAAACCTGCCTCATCTCATCAGAGACATTACTATCCAAACACAAAAGATTCAGAGAACCCCTGCAAGACATCAAATGAAAAGACCAACTCCTAGATACATAGTAATTCGCTTGCACAAATTAGGTATAAAAGAAAAAATGTAAAGACAAAAAGAAAGAAAGGTCAGACTACCTACCAGGAAAGATCAATGAGAATACCAGCAGACTTATCTGTAAAAACACTACAGGCTAGAAGAGTCCATTCTTCAAAGTTCTCAAAGATTAACAACTACAACCAAGAATTTCCTACCCAACTAAGATAAGCTTCATCAGTAATGGAGAAATAAAATCCTTCCCAGACATTCAAACGCTTAGAGTTTATGCTGCTTCTAGACCTATTCTACAGGAAACACTTAAGAAGATATTAAACACAGAAGACAGAAACGAAAGTATGGCCATGCTTTTCCCAATAATGCAGAAAAACAGAATCAACACAGCATGCACCATGACTGCAAAATTGAAAACACACACATACATCAACTCAAAGATCAAAAGATAAACAAACAGCAACAAAGTGAGAAGATGGAAAACAAATTTTCAAGCCAACAGAACACAAAAGGAGGCAGAAATCATCATCTTAATATTAGAAAAAATAAAATTTAAACTAACAAAAAATTTAAAAGATACAGAAGAGTCTCTGACTGGCGAAGTAACTCCACGAAGGACCTTGAAACTCCAACAACTACGTTATGCCTTTCTGCGCCTTTGCTCTCTCCAAAACATCTCATTAAGCACTACTTCAAAGAAAAAAATAAA
>NW_007184368.1:0-664 GCF_000164805.1 Carlito syrichta
CCCGGGGGGCCCCCCGGGGGGCAGGAGCCACTCTCGGTCCTCGGCTCCTCCCCAGGAGCTCTGGTCGTAACCACCGCCGCAAGCTGTCCTGGCACCACGGCTGCAGCTCCACCTCGCCTGGGCCACCTCCCCCACCCCAGGTGTCACCTGCCATTTGATATTTTCTTAGAGAAGAAGCTGATTTAATCTAAAGGGTAGTAAAAGTGTGTCATCGGATGTGACTTACTTTCAACAACTTGGTGGATAGCTTTAATACATTGTTTACTAGAGTGAGCTGTTCTTTCTTATTTGGCTTTTTTTCCATCTTAAGATATAAATTAATCTAAGGAAAGGATAGAGAGTAAAGTGAATTTCACAGAAAAATTATGTATGATACATACACTGCATGAAATCTCGCAGATTCCAAGGGTCATGTTTTCAAGGGAAATAAATTTTGAAACCCAGTAGCTATTTTTACAGAAAACACGTCACGTGCTCTAGTCCCACCATCCCTAATCAGTCTCCCTTCACCAAAGAAAAGCTACTTAGTAAGAAAAAGTAATTAATGATGAAGTGATTTAAATATCAAAGCAATGAGACTGGGATGGGAGGACCACCTGAGGCCAGGAGTTCAAGACCAGCCTGGGCAACAGTGAGACCCCATCTTTTAAAAACTGCTCTAAAA
>NW_007184369.1:0-1703 GCF_000164805.1 Carlito syrichta
GAGGAATTTGACAGGTCCACCAAGGAGGCATGCCATGGATTCATTTTGGAGGCACACAGTGGGCCACCAAGGAGGCCAACTGCAAGATGACCACACAGGCAAGCAACAGGGCCTCCATGAAAGCAAGTGGCAAGACAATCCCAGAGGCAAATGGTGAGTCCATTTCAAGGAACGTGGTGGGGCCACTATGGAGGCATGCTGAATATCGACCATGGAGACATGTGGCAGGGCCACTGCAGAGACACATGGTTGGGCTGTACTGGAGGCATGGGGTGGGGCTACCACAGAGGCACAGAGCAGGTTTATTGCAGAGGCATACAATGGTGCCACCACATAAGCACATGGCAGGTCCATCCCTGAAGCTCATTTTAGGTCTATTCAGAAGCATACAGTAAGGCCGCTGTGGAGGCACAAGACAGGACCACTGCAAAGTCATGTGCCATACCCACTGTGGAGGCATGCAGCAGGTCTCTCCCAGAGGCACACGGTAGGGGCACAGCAGAGACATACAGGTGGGGTCAACATGAGGTTTCAGGGCAGATCCACTAAGGAGGCACATGTCCGGTCAATACTGGAGACACACAGCAGGTCAATGCCAGCGACAATTCAAGGCCACTGTGCAGATGTGTGGTGGGGTAACCCAGGAGGCATGAGGAGAGCCAAACGTGAAGGCATGCTGCAAGTCCAGCAAGAGTTACATGGTAGGATTATTCTGGAGGCACGTGGTGGGGCTTCTAAGGGGGCAAGCAGCAGGACCATCATGAAGGCAAGCAACAGGGACACCATGAAGACTCTTGACAGTTCAATCCTGGAGGTATGTGGTGGATCTATCCCAGAGTCACGTGACTGATCCATATCAGAGTCCATATTGAGGTTCACTCCTCTATATTGAGGTCAAAGTTCTATTCCAGATGCATGAAGAGGGGCCATCACAGAGGCACAGGGTGGATCCACTGCAGAGTCATGCAGCAGGCTCCCTGCAGAGGCACACATATGGGCAATCACAAAGCTACACAACAGGGTCACTATGGAGGCACATGGTAGATCCATTGTGGAAGCATATGGTGAGGTCACCATGGAGACATGTGGCAGGGTCATCACAAAGACCTGTAGTAGATCCACCATGAAGTCATGTGTCAGGTCCATCCTGGAAACTCATTTCAGCTCATCCCAGAGGAATGAGGCAGGTCTATTTTGAAGGCACTTGATGAGTTCACAACAGAGGCAAATGATGGAGTAACCATGAAGGCATGGGGTGGGTCCACCAAGGAGGCACACGACAGGTCAATATAGGAGGAACATGGCGGTTCAACGCTAGAGGCATGCAGTGGGGTCACTGCAGAAGTACGTGGAAGGGCAACTGTGTAGATGTACATGGTGGGGCTCTCATGAATGTATGTGGTGGAATAACTGCAAAGGCATGTGACTCGTCTATTGTAGAGGCATGAGGAAAGTCCACCATGCAGGCACATACCTGATCTATCTTGAAAACATGTAACAGTTTTCCTCAGAGGCACATGACAAAGCAACTGAAAAGTCATGCTGAGTAGCCAACAAAAATGCATACAGCTGTGGCACCACTGAGGCATATGGCAGGGTCACCATGGAAGCATGTGGAAGGGCCACTGCAGAAGTTCGTGTCTGGGCATCTGAAGAGGCAGGCAATGGAGTTACTGAAAAGTCATGCAGTGATGGCTCCATTC
>NW_007184370.1:0-4051 GCF_000164805.1 Carlito syrichta
TAGTCCATCATCCATTTTATGTGATTTGGTCATTGAATGAATTTATATTTAAAGTCATTACCGAAAGGGAAAGGCTTACTACTGTCTATTATTTTTGAATTGAAGTCTCACTCTGTTGCCCAGGCTGCAGGGCAGTGGCATGCTTACAGTCACTGTGACCTCAAACTGCTGGACCCAGGTAATTCTTCCACCTCATCCTTCCAAGTAGCTGTAATTACAGGCAAGTGATACCACATTGGGATAATTTTTTGATTTATTACCAAGTGGCCCAGACTGGTCTCAAATCTGTGGGTTCAGGCAATCCTCTCACCTAAGTCTCACAAACTTCTCACATTAGGCATGAGTCACTCTGAAGTCAGCAGGTGAAGGAAGTGGAGTGTGTGTTGGGTCAGGCTTAAGGTGAATTAGAGTTCAGGTATCTGGGAGAAGCAGGAAAACTTATGCAAAGCTTGGTTTCCATGAGTTTTGTTTGGACCACTGAAGACAAAAGTCTTCATCTCTTTGTTTATGAGGCAGAAATGGTAGTGTCTGTGACTGGCTTTAAGATAGGGAAAAAGGGAAGCATCACTTAAGTCCTAGTGGAAAGAGGATTCTTTGCAGCAAGCTGCTCATGCAGAACACGAATGATGGGGTGTCTTAATCACAGCTATTTATCAAAATTCCCTCCCCACGCACATCCCTGCCACTGTTTCTAGCCTTGTACCTCTCCTTCACTTGGCTGTTTCTGAGTTATATCCTTTATAATAAACATAAGTGAAATATTTTGCTGAGTTCAGTGACCATTCTATCAAATGATTGGATGGCAGGAGAGGTTTTGGGAACCCCTGATTTATAGGCAGTTGCTCAGAAGGAAAGAGGTCCCCTAGATTTTGTATCTACAGTAAAGGCAACATTGTGGGACTGAGCCCTGAACTTTGGGGTTTGTGCTGTGTGGTGACAATTGAATTGTTGGAGAAACAATTGGTATTGGAGACCGGTTGGTGTCCAGCAAATGCTACAAAGTTGGGTTTACAATAAAGACAGGGAGGGTAAGAATTTTAAACTACCTCAGGTGAGTGTTTGGTTCCTGATGAGAATTGAGACCCTGGAGGATGAATCAATTTCATGCTGTAAGGAGGGAACAGTAGAGAGTGTGTGGAGGATTTAGAATTAAATTGCCAGATGCTCAGTTTTCCCACACTCACTACCTGGGAGTGAGCCCTCATAGGCTGAATCTCACAACAAGAGTGGTCCCCAAACTTGGGAACATGAAACCACTGATTATGCAGTTCCTGTGGGTGAAAGAGGCTGCTTCCCTGAGCCACTTCCCTTTTTCTTTCTTTATAAAATCTTGCTGCCATATAGTTACAGTTTGTACAAGTATTAAGAATATTATACCATGATTTGAGTATAATATGTTCATTTTCTTAGTTGAAAGTCTGAGTGGATTGAATAATGTGATTTGAAGACACAATCATAATACTTTGAACAATTATTATTATTATTTTATTTCTTATTTTTTTGAGTTGGAGTCTCACTCTGTCGCCAAGACTGGAGTGCAATGGCCGCTCCCAGCCACCGCAGCCTCGACCTGCTGGGCTCTGGCGATCCTTCCACCTCAGCCTCCCAGGTATCCGGAACTACAGGCATGCCCTACCATGCCTGACTGATTTTTTGATTTATTGTAGAGATGAGGTCTCGCTGCCCAGGTGGGTCTTGAACCCACGGGCTCAGGCAATCCACTCACCTCAGCCTCCCAAAGGCACGGATTACAGGCTGAGCCACCGAGCCCGGCAAATTGTTATTATTATTATTATTCTGAGTTGGAGTCTCTCTGTGTCACCCAGACTGGAGTGCAGTGGCCGCTTCCGGCCACCGCAGCCTCGCCTGCTGGGCTCCAGTGATCCTTCCGCCTCAGCCTTCTGAGTAGCTGGAATTACAGGTGTGTTCTACCACGCCCGGCTGATTTTTTTTTTTTTTTTGATTTATTGTAGAGATGAGGTCTCGCTGCCCAGGTGGGTCTTGAACCCGCGGGTTCAGGCAATCTGCTCACCTCAGCCTCCCAAAGGCGCGGGATTACAGGTTGAGCCACCGAGCCCAGCTCAAATTATTTTTTAATGCTGAGTATAAGTAATAATGTATCCTTCTATGGACCAACAATGAATTGGCACTGAGATTGTACCCAGATGGGATTTGCTCATTTTCTAGTACTCGAGTAAAGAATGAGTAGATCTGGAAAAGCAACCTGGTAGACAACAGAGTTACCTCCATGTCACACAGTCACTAGAAAAGCAGATGAAGTGGTCAAGGTCCTTACACTCCAGAAAATTCCATCTGTCATAAATGGAAAAATGGTTGCATTCAGCACCATGTGGTCAGTACTAAGAAGGGAGGTGTCCAGGGTACTTGTCTTTATTGTTGTTGTGAGTTCTGCTGTCACTGTCTAAACAGCATTCAGAGACAAAAGTGTGGCTGTTTTCATTCTTATTATTTCTGTTGGTTTCACCTTGCTAAAATAACTATTTTTTTGTTTGTTTGTTTAGAGTCAGAGTATTACTCTGTCATGCCCAGACCGGAGTTCAGTGGCATGCTCATGGTCACCACAGCCCCGGCCTGCTGGGCTCAGGTGATCCTTTTACCTTCAGTCTTCCAAGTAGGTAGAAGTATAGGCAAGTACCACCATGCCTGGCTAACTTTTTTATTCATTATAGTGAGGAGGTCTCACCAAGTTGCCCAGGCTGGCGTTGGACCCCTGGACTCAGGTAGTCCTATTGTCCATGCCTCCCAAAGCACTGGGATTACCTGCATGAGCCATCGCACCTGGCTAAAAATAGCTATTTAGATTTTAATGTTTTTGTCCTAGAAAAGCCTGAGGGTTTTCATTGAAATTGTTTGTTATAATATTTCATAAAATAGACAAGGAAGTAAGTGGCTTTAAAAGATTAAAATTATACAAACTCTGGAAGTCAAGTATCTCTTGAGGAGGCTTAGAAAATTCAAACCTAGAAACACTCTAGGGTCACAGAGATCAGAATCCTGACTAGGACTCACTCCCTGCCCGAGCCCTTCCCAGGTCCACATCCTTCTGAGCCTCCCCCAGGTCTCACCCCACCCTGAGATGTCTCCTCACAACACTGGTCAGAGGAAATCAGTTGTTTGGTGACAGCTCCTAGTATCTCTCCAGGGTTGGTGCTCACAATTTCCCCAAGCCCAAGGGCAGATAAAAGGGAAAAAAACTGTTTTGTTTGATTACAGATTGGCGTGCAGGATTCTGTATACCAGGCCTGCTTTCACTTGCCAAAAGCTGCCGACTGCGGGTCCAGATGAAGTGACATCAGCATTTTCAGGAGACCTGTTTTAAAAGCCCATTCAGGAACCCCTTAAACCTGCAGGTTTCCAGTTTCTTAGAATAAGACCAAAATATTAAAAGATTCATGTGGAAATTAAAACTTAAGTGGCAAGCCTTTCCTAAGTGGTTATCAGTCCAGGTTTTTAAATTGGACCACATGGTGAGTTTAAAGAAATACTATCACTTGTATCCTTTCTGCAGACTGCCTGTTGGTCTTTGTGAAAGCATTCATGTTGTTTTAATTAATTACCCCCATGTGGCTCTAATGTGGAATCGAAGCCAAGCATGAGGGCTGCCATATATGTTCATGAAAGTTGAGTTTAGAAGGGAGGTCACCTGTTCTGCTCTGCTTGGGTTTGGTCAGACAGGTTGGTCGGTGGGGCCCTATTTTCATTGCTGTAGCAGGAATTACCAGTGTTTGTGGCAAGGGAGGACACTAGAGGGAAGGAAAGAACAAACTCACACTTTGGTCCCCATGTAGGTTCTTGTTATCCTGAAATTGTCTCCTGTGTCAAAGACAAAGCTGGACATTTTCTGCACTTCCTGACCCTGCTGTGTGTGGATGTGGTGGTAGGAAGGGAAGGACTGTGTTTATGTTAAAGTAATATTCTGGCTGCAAGTCATAGCTCATGCCAGTCATCCCATCACTTAGGGAGCCTGAGGAAGTAGGATTGTTTGAGCCTAGGAGTTTCAGACCAACCTGCCTGGACAACATAGTGGGGA
>NW_007184371.1:0-673 GCF_000164805.1 Carlito syrichta
TCTGTGCTCTCAATAAATCCTTCTAAAACAAACAAACAAACAACAAAATCTCATTCATGAAAGGCAATGTTAAAAGAATCTGTAGCATGTGTTACTGAAGATTACGGTATTTTGCTTCTCACCGGAAGGGTGGAAGAAGACAACTGAGAGGAAAAACTGACTGAAACTCTCATCAAGGTGAGCAAGGCTTTTTCTGAAAGTTCTAACAATAGTGCCCTATCATGTGGCTTTTTACATAGCCCTAAAATAAAATGTAATGTATATTTTTTTCTCTCTGTAGGATTATGTATCACAATATCAGTTGGAAAATTCCCATTAAAAAACACACATGAGGCATTTACAATACCAGCTTCACAGTAGATGTTTATTTTGGTGCAACACGACCTGAAGCTATGTGGCAGCTGCAATTAACCTTCTAAAAAAAATTCTCTTTCTCCCATGCCTGCTACTTCTGTCTTCTAAATCTATATGCTTGCTGGTATGCCTATGTTTACATAGGTTAGCACTTATTTTTGACAAAGAACTACACATAGATAAAATGTCAATGGTTATTTTCCCTTTTTTTGAAAGAATATACTTCAAGTTTCCATCCTGTATTTAGATAAATTTGAAGCAAGTTTATCACAAGATTATTTGTAGGTGTTTTCCCTATGGGGAAATGAATCTTTGTAAT
>NW_007184372.1:0-6483 GCF_000164805.1 Carlito syrichta
CTGGCTAGTCAGCTGGATAACTAGTTAATTCAGCTAGTTTAGTCAAATGGCTGGCCAGCTGCCTAGCTTGTTAGTCAACTAGTTAAGTCAGCTGGCTAAACAGCTGGCTAGCTAGTTAAGTCACCTTGTTAAGTCAGTTGGCTAGCCAGCTCACTAGCTTGTTAAAAAGCTAGTTAAGTCAGATAGCTAGACAACTGGCTAGCTAGTTATTTCATCTAGTTAAGTCAGCTGGCTAGCTAAGAATCTAGCTAGGTAAGTCAGCTAGTTATGTCAGCTTGCTGGCTAGATAAGTCTGCTAGATAAGTCAGCTAGCTAGCTAAATAACTAGCTAGGTATCTAGCTAGTTATTGCAGCTAGTAAATCAACTGGCTAGCTAGATAGCTAGCTAATTAAGTCAGCTAGTCAAGTCAGCTGGCTACCTAGTTAAGTCAGCTAGTTAAATCAGCTGGCAAGCCAGCTTCCTAGCTGGGTATGTAACTAGTTAAGCAGCTGGCTAGTTAGCTAGTTATGTCACCTAGTTAAGTCAGCTCACCAGCCAGCTGGATAGGTAGGTAGCTAGATAGTAAAGTCGGCTGGCAAGCTTGCAGAATACATATGTAGCTAACTAGTTAAGTCATCTGGCTGACCACTTGACTAGCTAGTGATGTCACCTAGTTAAATAAGCTGGGTAGCCAGCTGGCTAACGAGTTAAGTTACCCATTTAAGTCAGCTGGCTAGAGAGCTGGTTAATTGGTAAAGTCTGCTAGATAATTCAAGTGACTATCCATCTGGCTAGCTAGGTAGCTAGCTAGTTAAGTCAGGTGGCTAGTCAGCTGGGTAGCTGACTACATCAATCAGTTAAGTCAGCTGGCCAGCAACCTGGCTAGGTAGGTAACTAGTTAATTAAGTCAGCTGGCTAGGGGTCTGGCTTGCTAGTTAAGTCACCGAGTTAAGTGAGTTTTTTAGCTGGCTGACTAGCTAGGTGGCTAGGTAGTTAAACCAGCTGGCTAGCCAGTTGACTATCTAGTTAAATCAGCTAGTTAAATCAGGTGGTTACCCGGCTAGCTAGCTAGGTGTCTGATGAGTTAAGCATGCTGGTTAGCAGGCTTGTCAGGTAGGTGGCCAGCTAGCCGGCTGAGCAGCAGGGTGACTGTCTAGTTAAGTTGGCTGGCTCTCTGACTGTCAAGCCAGTCGAATGGCTATTTAACCTGACTGGCTAGACAGCTGGCCAGCCCACTAGCTAGCTAGCCTGCTGTCTAAACAGCTAGCCAGCCAGGTAGCTCGCTAGTTAATTCAGCTGGCTAGTCATCTATCCAACCATGTAGTTAGCTAATTAAATCAGTTGGCTAGGCAGCTAGCCAGTCAACTATCTCCTCAGCTCGTTAAGTCAGCTAACTAGCCAGCTAGCTGAATAAGTCAGCCAGTTTTTCAGCTAGCTAGTTAAGTCAGCTAGCCAACTAACTAGCCAGTTAGCTTGCTAGTTAAGTCAGCTGGCTAGACAGCTAGACAGCTTGTTTTCTAGCTAGTTATGTCAGCTAGATAGCCAGCTAGCTAGTCAGCTAGGTAGTTAAGTCAGCTATTAAATCAGCTAGTTACTTAGCTATCTACTCGGCTAGCAACTCAGCTAGCTGGTCAGCTAATGAGTGGGCTCACCCATTTTCCATCAGTTCAGCTAAATATTCAGCTCCCTTGCCTGCCAACCAGTCTGCAAATGAGTCGGCTTGCTCACCAGCCAACAGGTCAACTAACTTGATGGCTCGCTCGCAAGCCAACAGGTCAGGTAACTAGTCACCTTGCTCGCCAGAGGACTAGATAAGTCAATTGACCAGTTGGCTTGCTCGCCAGCCAACTAGTTAAGGCAGCTCAACTGTTGGTTCACTTTCTGGCCAATACGTTAAGTTGGCTCACCAGTCAGCTCACTCGCTGGATGACTTGTTAATTCTTCTGACCAGTCGCCTCACTTGCCAACTCACTAAATTCAGCTGACCAGTCAGCTCACTCACTGTCGACTAGTTAGTCAGCTGATTAGTACTCACTTCCAGGCCGACTAGTTAAGTCAGCTGAAGAATTGGCTCCCTTGCTGCCTGACTATTTAAATCAGCTGACCAGTCAGCTCACTCGCCAGCTGACTCATTAAGTAAGCTCACATATGGGCTCACTTGCTGGCCGACTTGTTAAGTCAGTTAACTGGTCGGACAACTAGCCAGCAAACTAGTTAAGTCAGCTAACCAATCAGCCGACTAGTAGACCAACTTGTCAGCTGACAAGTTAGCACTGTTAACAAGTCAGCTGACAAGTTAGGTCACCTAACTAGTAGGCCAAATAGTCGGCCGACAAGTATGGTCAGCAAGGCAACAAGTTAACCTTGCTAACTAGTGGCAAACTCGTTAGTCAGCTAGTTAAACAAGATAACTAGTCTGACCAATAGGCGGCCGACTTGATAAGACAGCTAACAAGTCGGCCGAGTAGTCAGTCAACATGTTAAACCAGCTTAGTATTCAGTCAACTTAGCCAAAAAGTTAAGTCACCTAGCTAACTCATTAACCAACTAGTTATGTCAGCTAGCTAACTCGTTTTACAAGTTAAAAGAGATGGCTAACGTGTTAACCAACTCATTAAGTCAGTCAGCAATCTTGTTATCCAACTAGTTACAGCTTGATCAGTCATCTAGTTAACTAGTTAGCTAGCTAAGTCAGCTTGCTCACTAGTTAGCTTATTATTTAAGTTAGCTACTTATGTCTGTTCCCCAACTAGTTCGCTTATTATTAAATCAGCTAGATATTCAGCTAGTTAAATAGCTAAATATTGAATTCAAGTACTTAAGTAAGCTAGCTAACTAGTCAAGTCGTCCAGTTAAGTCAACTAGCTAAGTTGTTAAGTCATCTATCTAACTTAGCTAGTTAGGTCAGCTTTCTAATTTAGTCAGCTGGTTAAGACAGCTTGCTAGCTAGTTAGCTAATGGGTTAAGTCAGCAGGTTCAGTCAGGCAGTTAGCTAGCTAACTAACAGTTAAGTCAGCTGGTTGAGTCAGCTAGGTAACTAGTTAGCAAACGGAATGAGTTAGCTGGTTGAATAGGATACCTAGCCAGTTAGCTAACGAGTTAAGTCAGATGGAAGAGTCAGCTAGTTAGCTAGATAGTTAATGAGTTAAGTAAGCTGGTTGAGTCAGGTAGTTAGATCCTTAGCTGAGTTAAGTCAGATAATAAAGTCAGCTAGCTAGCACATTAGATAATGTGTAAGCTTACTAGTTAGCTCTCTGGTGAAGTCAGCTAGATAGCTACCAGCCAACTATTTAAAACAGTTTGTTAGTTAAGTAGATAGCTAGTTAGCACACTA
The DNA here is from genome assembly GCF_000164805.1 of Carlito syrichta. Classification (NCBI taxonomy): domain Eukaryota; kingdom Metazoa; phylum Chordata; class Mammalia; order Primates; family Tarsiidae; genus Carlito; species Carlito syrichta. The sequence continues at coordinate 3,315 of NW_007184372.1, forward strand.
TTTAACTCGGCTGGTAACCTAGGTAGAAAGCTAGTTAGCTCACTATTTAAGTCAGCTGGCTACCTAGGTAGCTAGCTAGTTAGCTAACTGTTTAAATCATCTGGCTTGCTAAGTTGCTAGATAGTTAAGTCAGCTAGTTAACTCAGCTGGTTAGCCATCTGGCTAGCTAGGTATCTAGATAGTTAAGTCAGTTGGCTTGCCAGTTAGCAAACTAGTTAAGTAACCAAGTTAAGTCAGCTCAATCGCCACCTGGTTAGCTAGGTAGCTAAGTAGCTAAGTCAGCAAGCAAACCAGCGGGATACTTAGGTAGCTAGCTAGTTAAGTCAGCTTGCTATCCACCTGGCTATCTAATGGTTTCAGTTAATTAAGTCGGCTGTGTAGCCTGCTGGATAACTAGTTAAGTCAGCTAATTGAGTCAGCTGGATAGACTGCTGGCTAGCTGTTTAAGTCAGCAATTAATTCAAGGGGCTAACCAAATGGCTAGATAGGTAGCTCGCTAGTTAAGTCAGCTGGTGACCCAGCTGGCTAGCTGGTTAATCAGCTAGTTAAGTCAGCTGGCAATCAGGTAGCTAGTTAAGTTAGCTAGTTAAGTCAACTGGCAGCCAGCTGTCTAGCTAGTTAAGTCAGCTCATTAATTCAGTTGTCTATCTAGCTGGTTAGCTAGTTAAAAAGCTAGTTAAGTCAGATGGCTAGCCATCTGGTTAGCTAGTTACATCAACTAGTTATATCAGCTGTCTAGCTAGGAAGCTAGCCATATTTTTCAGCTAGTTATATCAGCTAGTTAGCTAGTTAAGTCAGCTAGTTAAGCCAGCTGGTTATCTATGTAGTTAGTTGGATAAGTCAGCTAGTTAAGTCAGCTTGCTAGCTAGTTAAGTCATGGAGTTAATCAGATGGCTAGCCATCCTCCTAGCTGGATATCTAGCTAGTTAATTCATCTGGCTAACCAGTTTGTCCTCTAGTGAAGTAACCTAGTTATGTCAGCTCACTAGCCAGCTGGTTAGCTAGGTACCTAGGTAGTTAAGTCAGTTGGCTAGCCAGGTGGCTAGCTGGTTAATTCAGCTAGTTAAGGGTGCTGACTAGCCAACTGGAAAGGTAGGTAGTTCGCTAGTTATGTCAGCTAGGTAGCTACCTGACTAGCTAGTGTTGTCAGCGAGTTAAGTCAGTTGGCTCACCAGCTGACTAGCTGGTTAAATCACCTAGTTTAGTCAGCTGTCTAACCAGCTTGCTAGGTAGGTAGCTAGCTATATAAGTCAGCTTGCTAGCCAGCAGGCTAGCTGTTCAATTAACCTAGTTAAATCAGCTGGCTAGCCTGTTTTCTAGGTAGGTAGCTAGCTAGTTAAGTGAGCTGGCTAGCCAGGCTGCTAGCTAAAGTTAGCTAGGTAAGTCAGCTGGCTAGGCAGCTGCCTAGATAGGTGGCCAGGTAGTTAAGTCAACAGACTAGCCAGCTGAGTAGCTGGTTAACACAGCTAGTTATGTCAGCAGGCAAACAGCTGGCTAACTAGTTAAGTCAAATCATTAAGTCAATTGGCTATTCATCCGGTTAGCTAGTTAAAAAACTTGTTAAGTCAGATGGTTATCCATTTTTCTATCTAGTTATTTCAGCTAGCTAAGTCACTTGGTTAGCTAGACAAATCAGCGAATTAAGTCAGCTGGCTAGCCAGCTGGTTAGTTAGGTAGCTAGGTAGTTAAGTCAGCTGGAAAGACAGCAGGCTAGGTAGGTAGTAAGCTAGTTCAGTCAGCTGGCTATCCAACTGGCTAGCTATGTAGCTAGGCAGTTACGTCAGCATGTTAGCAAGCTGGCTAGATAGTTAAGTCACATAGTTAAGTCAGCTGCCTAGACAGCTGGCCAACTAGTTAAGTCACCCAGTTAAGACAGCTCGCTTGGCAGCAGGTTAACTAGGTAGTTAAGTCAGCTGGCAAGACAGCAGGCTATGTAGGTAGGTTGCTAGATAAGTAAGCTTGCTAACCATCCAGTGTCTAGTTAAGTGAGCTGTTTAAGTCAGCTGGCTATAAAGCTGTCTAGCTAGGTTGATGCCTAGTTAAGTTTGCTGGCTAGCCAGCTGGCTACTTCGTTAAGTCAGTTAGTTAAGTCAACTGGCTAGCTTGCATGCTAGCTAAGTAGCTAGGCAATTAAGTCAGCTGTCTAGCCAGTTGGATAGCTAGTTAAGTCAGCTTGCTAGCCAGCTTGTTAGCTAGGTAGCTAGCTAGTTATGTCAGCCATATAGCTAGCTGGCTAGATAGTTAAGTCACCTAGTGTAGTCAGCTGACTAGTCCGCTGTCTAGCTAGAAATCTTGCTATTTTAGTCAGCTGACCAGACTGCCAGCTATCTATATTAGTCACCTAGTTAATTTCACTGGATAGCCAGCTGGCTATCTAAGTAGCAAGCTAGCTAATTCAACTGGCTAGACAGCAGGCCAGCTAATTAAGAGAGCTTGTCAGGTAAGCTGGCTAGCCAGCTGATTAACTAGGTTGTGACATAATTAAGTCAGTGTCTAGCCAGCTGGCTAGCTAATTAAGACAGCTAGTTAGACAACTGGATATTCAGGTGGCAAGAGAGGTAGATTGCTAGTTGAGTCAGCTGGCACTCCAACTGGATAACTAGTTAAGTCAGCTAGTTTACTCAGTTGGCTGGCCAGCTGCCTACCTGTTAATCAACTAGTTAAGTCAGCTGGCTAACCAGCTGACTAGCTAGTTAAGTCAACTCGATAAGTCAATAGTCTAGCCAGCTAATAGTTAGTTAAAAAACTAGTTAAGTGAGATGGCTAGACAGCTGGCTAGCAAGTTATGTCAGCTACCTAAGTCAGCTGACTAGCTAGGTAGCTAGCTAGTTACGTCAGCTAGTTAAGTCAGCTGGCTAGCAATTTAATCAGCTATTTAAGTCAGCTGGCTAGCCAGCTGGTTAGCAAGGTAGCTATGTAGTTAAGTCAGCCGTCAAGCTTGTGGGATACATATGTAGGTAACTAGTTCAGTCACCTGGCTAACCACCTGGCTAGCTGCTGATGTCAGCTAGTTAAGTCTGCAAGCTGACTTGCTAGCTGAATTAACTAGCTAGCTGGCTAGCTAGCTGACTAGCTGGTTAATTCAGCTAGTTAATTTAAGTGGATAGCCATCTGGCTATCTAGGTAGCTTGCTAGTTAAGTCAGCTGGTTAGACACATGGCTAGTTAGG
>NW_007184373.1:0-808 GCF_000164805.1 Carlito syrichta
AAACCAAATCTACCCATGAACATTAAGAGCAAGAATTAAGACTGAAGAAAATCAAAGATAGAGAGAACATGTAACGATTGTCAAATACAAAAAACATACTGCCTCTTAAAGAAGAACAAACTCACAGTAGATCAGACATCACATCTATTAATGCATGAACATAATAAAGAAGTATTTCCAAAACACTAAGGACAAAAAATTGTCAACCATGACTTTTATAACTAGCTAAATTTTCATTCAAAGGTGAAGGTAACATGTTCTTTTTAGTAAGTTTGTGTTTTTTTTTTTTTAAAGTTGTGCTGGAATTTGTGAAGAGATTTCTTTTTTAATTGCAATCCACATATCTGGGAGATAATGCTTTGAAAAGGTGACTTTTGACTACTTTTTTGCCCAATCTGGAATGTACCCAGATTCAGATTTTTGAGTATATTTTCAGGAAAAAATAGGGATAATAGAGAACAGGTGAGACCAGCTGCTCATCCTTTCTATTCTAATTCTTGTAACTTCATGTGTGTCTACATCTCAAAAATAAGAAAGTTTAGTAAAATGCATTTTTTAAAAGTGAAAGCAAAACAAAATCATTTTAACACTATGACACTGTCAAGGAAGTCTGATTTAACAGAACTAATTGGAATTCTGGAAGTGACTTAGACAAAAAACCAAAACAAAAAAAAAACTTAGAAAAGACGTTAAGACAATTTCTGATTGCAAGGTTTTGAAGATATTATAAAGCTTGTTTTTAAAGGAAGGTAATTTTCTTATAAAGAGTTTTAGAAATAAATGTTTATCTGTTATGTATGCAAGGGGG
>NW_007184374.1:0-762 GCF_000164805.1 Carlito syrichta
GAGTCACTTGTTTTTGACATTAAAACAAAACTAAGAGGATTAATCACCATCCTCACTGTATCATGACTGAACTGGAAAACAGGCCCAAAGATCCGATCTCACTTTCTATTTTCTTAATGTTATTGAAATAAGTAATAATACATTAGAGAGAATGTAATCTCAGAAATGTCATTTGTCTTCTGAATAAAGTAATGGGGATCCATCCTATTCCTTTCTTTAAGTCACAGCTAATCATAATTTATTATGGGGGCCAGCCCGCCAAGAGATTTAGAGGATCCCTGGAAGGTGGGACAGCGTCAGTGAATATTCTGGAGAAATAGAAGGGAAGAAAGAGACTGGACTCTGTCTAGTGCAGAAGCCGATTCTGTAGTAGGGATCGATATCAAAAGAAAGCAAGATGGAGGCCTAGATATAAGGAGGAATAAAGAGAAAGAAAGAAAGTGGACGACTGTTCAGTGAAATGAGCAGAAGCCATTTATTGGGACCAACCGTGAGTCTTTTATCCCAAACTTTCACATGTTAAATCACAAGACTTTCACCTGAACACAAAGCCAGGTAGGTGCGGGGCGTCCCCCACCCACCAGGCATTTCCTTAAGCATGAGGAAGGACAATCCCAATCAAATCACAAGACTTTCACATGAACACAACGCCAGGTGGGTGGAGGGCATCCTCACCCACCAGGCGTTTTCCTTAGCATGAAAAAGGACAATCTTAATCAAATCACAAAAGTTTTACTTGAACACAAAACCAGGTGGGGGGGG
>NW_007184375.1:0-711 GCF_000164805.1 Carlito syrichta
CGTCCCCGCCCACCTGGCGTTTTCCCCAAGCATGAGGAAGGATAATCCCAAAATTATCTCACTGTTCCTTATGCTTGGTTTATGTTCCTCAAAAGGAATACAACAGTTTTAATATTATAAAATCTTAATAATCAATAACTTCTAAAACTTATACATACCCAACACCTAATGACTGACTTAAATCCTAATACCTTTCCATTCTGTGCTAACTTTACCTGTACTATAAAAAACTCTTAATTATGGGTCAGACCAGTTCCTAAAGAATGTGGCCCAGTCCAAAGATCAAGCTGGGCCATTTCCAGGAACAATTGATTATGATCTCTTAACAAAATGGCTATTCTAAAATCCTATGTATCTATCTTAATTTCTATAAAAGTTTCTAATTCCTAATCCTGATATATAAGGCTGATCATCAGTAATAAACTTTCCAAAATAAAACCCAAATACAAACTGTAATTGTGCTAAAGCCAAAATCACAATTAGTAGAAAATGGGAACAATGAAATTTCAAAAGTTAGCTGTATTCTAATAAAAACCTTAAAGTATCATGTTTGATCATGCTTGGACTAGCATAATTCCCTGACGTAGCATGATCTATTCTAAAATACTTTCTATGAATAAAATAAGTTCAGTTTCTATTATAAGTAGAAAAAACTTACACTAATTATAACTAAAGAACCGTATTAAAAGAATGCCACCCAGCCCAAAAATG
>NW_007184376.1:0-798 GCF_000164805.1 Carlito syrichta
CCCGCCCACCTGGCGTTTTCCCCAAGCATGAGGAAGGATAATCCCAAAATTATCTCACTGTTCCTTATGCTTGGTTTATGTTCCTCAAAAGCAATACAACAGTTTTAATATTATAAAATCCTAATAATCAATAACTTCTAAAACTTATACATACCCAACACCTAATGACTGACTTAAATCCTAATACCTTTCTATTCTGTGCTAACTTTACCTGTACTATAAAAAACTCTTAATTATGGGTCAGACCAGTTCCTAAAGAATGTGGCCCAGTCCAAAGATCACGCTGGGCCATTTCCAGGAACAATTGATTATGATCTCTTAACAAAATGGCTATTCTAAAATCCTATGTATCTATCTTAATTTCTATAAAAGTTTCTAATTCCTAATCCTGATATATAAGGCTGATCATCAGCAATAAACTTTCCAAAATAAAACCCAAATACAAACTGTAATTGTGCTAAAGCCAAAATCACAATTAGTAGAAAATGGGAAGAATGAAATTTCAAAAGTTAGCTGTATTCTAATAAAACCTTAAAGTATCATGTTTGATCATGCTTGGACTAGCATAATTCCCTGACGTAGCATGACCTATTCTAAAATACTTTCTATGAATAAAATAAGTTCAGTTTCTATTATAAGTAGAAAAAACTTACACTAATTATAACTAAAGAACCGTATTAAAAGAATGCCACCCAGCCCAAAATGGATGCTGGGCCCTTAGAAATGTGGCCCAGCCCAAAGTTCATGCTGGGCCATTTCTGGTAACCCTAGATAACCATCTAAATCCGGAAACAGCTC
>NW_007184377.1:0-823 GCF_000164805.1 Carlito syrichta
CCTGTACTATAAAAAAACTCTTAATTATGGGTCAGACCAGTTCCTAAAGAATGTGGCCCAGTCCAAAGATCACGCTGGGCCATTTCCAGGAACAATTGATTATGATCTCTTAACAAAATGGCTATTCTAAAATCCTATGTATCTATCTTAATTTCTATAAAAGTTTCTAATTCCTAATCCTGATATATAAGGCTGATCATCAGCAATAAACTTTCCAAAATAAAACCCAAATACAAACTGTAATTGTGCTAAAGCCAAAATCACAATTAGTAGAAAATGGGAAGAATGAAATTTCAAAAGTTAGCTGTATTCTAATAAAACCTTAAAGTATCATGTTTGATCATGCTTGGACTAGCATAATTCCCTGACGTAGCATGACCTATTCTAAAATACTTTCTATGAATAAAATAAGTTCAGTTTCTATTATAAGTAGAAAAAACTTACACTAATTATAACTAAAGAACCGTATTAAAAGAATGCCACCCAGCCCAAAATGGATGCTGGGCCCTTAGAAATGTGGCCCAGCCCAAAGTTCGTGCTGGGCCATTTCTGGTAACCCTAGATAACCATCTAAAGCTGGAAACAGCTCTCTAAATGTATATACTAATTCTACAAATATATTTTTAAATCTTATAAAGAAGCTTGTATCATGTATAAGTCTCCCAAATGTGATCTGAGTTTGAACTGTGTTAAGTTTAAAGCCGAAACCACAGTCTGTGAGAAACGGGAACAATGGATCCCTAGAGTCAGCCATGCCCGTCATATTCTCAGAACTTCATGCTTAGATCATCAAAATCCCTGCCAGTGGGTAATGCTAAACGAA
>NW_007184378.1:0-657 GCF_000164805.1 Carlito syrichta
GCAAGTTGACTTAGCTAGCTAACTACCTAGCTAGCAAGATGGATAGTCACTTGAATTAACCAGCATAATTAACCAGCTAGCCAGTTGGCTAGCCTACTGACTCAACTAGGTGACTGAACTCGTTAACCAGCTGGCTAACCAGCTGATTTAACTAGCTGAATTAGCTAGCTAGCTGTTTAGCTCGCAGACCTAGCTAAATTAACTAGCTGGCTAACGAGATAGCTAGCTGATTTAACAAGTTGGTTAATGAATTAGTTAACTGTTTTAACTAGTTGATAAACGAGTAAATTAGCTGACTTTACTAGTCGGTTAACGAGTTAGCTAGGTGACTTAACTTGTTGGCTGACGAGTCAGCCGGATTGTTAGCTGGTATAACACATTGACTGACTACACGACCGACTTATTAGCTGGTTTAACAAGTTGGCCGATTAGACGACCGACTAGTTAGCTGGCTCAATTATTTGACTGACAAGTTGGCCCACTAGTTAGCTTTGTTAACGAGTTAGCATTCTGGTTTGCTGAACTAACTATTCAGCCGAATTGTTGACAAACTATTTAGCTGGCTTAACTAGTAGGCTTACTAGTTAGCTGAACTAACTTATAAGCTTAAAAGTTGACCAACTAGTAGACCGATGGGTTAGCTAACTCAACTATTTG
>NW_007184379.1:0-698 GCF_000164805.1 Carlito syrichta
TTTAGGGTTCCTTTTTTTCTTTGTGATATTTAGAATTTTTACTACTTATAGAATTTTTCATGTATTTGTGCTGCAAATATTTCAGATATCACTTCTTGCTATAATGAAATATACAATTTATCATTGTGAACAATAGTACTCAACATTCCATTAATAGTGACAACATCAGAACTTATTTATTCTATCTAAATTTATGTTTCTGAACAGTAATTTGTGGAGATGGCTGTACAAGACTATGCATGTGTCAATATTCATCAAATGTAAATTTTAAATAAAGCTTATTACATGACAACTACAACTCAGTGTGCTTGTTACACATGAAAAATACCAGATTAACAAAGAGCACTTAAACATAAATAAATATACCTAAAATGAAAGACACTGCTTAAAACACACCTACATAAGTTCTAAGCTTCTCTACATGTTAAAGAAAATTGGAGGATGTTGTAAAAGCAAAAACTGTTCTCATTGTAGAAAAGTAGTTCAGTAATCCAAACTATTAAAACCAGAGTCTCTTGGACTAGGTTGAGAAAATTGGTTATGTCCAGGAATGAGAAGCACAGGCTCAGACAGTGGACTATCATCAAAATATGCTCCTGGACAAATCACACAACACCTCCAATCTCTGTGTTTTCCAATGTTACAGTGGAAAATTAAGGTAACGTTGAAAAACAAGATACATCTTTAGTGTACAAATG
>NW_007184380.1:0-492 GCF_000164805.1 Carlito syrichta
TAAGCACTGTGTGTGTGTGTGTGTGTGTGTGTGTGTGTGTGTGTGTGTGTGTGAGTGTGTGTGTTTTACATTCACAGAATTCTATAAATAAAGAAGACTAATTGAGTAAATGAACTCCATATTCAGGTGAGTTTGAGAGAAATGCAGATCGTTTGCTAGTGAAGCCCTACTCCTTACCAGTTGCAGCATAAAATGTTGGAAATAGAATATATTGACACCTAAAAGTGTTGGTATTTCTATAGTGAAGTATAATTGATACAAAAGAAACAGAAAGTGTATTGTATGTGTCTCTGGTGGTATTGACCCACGGTGCTGGGACTACTACCAAGATTGTTCTTATTTTACAAAATGTGTTTTGTTAATAGGACTTCTTCCATATATTTATATTTGTGTATATATATATTTATGTGTATATATATATATTTTTTTTTTAATGTGTTTTTCTTATTCCATGCTCATGGATAGGAGGAATCAACATTGTTAAGATGTCCA
>NW_007184381.1:0-620 GCF_000164805.1 Carlito syrichta
GGGGTTACCACAAGGTGAGGACACTGCAGAGGCATGTAGGAGGTCCACCTCAGAGACAAGTGGTGGGTCCATCCCAGAGACATGTGACAGGGTCACTGAGGAGACATAGAGCAGGTACACCAAGGAGGTATATGGCTAATCCACCACAGAAGCACGTTTTGTGTTTACCATGGAGGGACAAATGTATTCATTGTGGAAGAACACAGTGGGTCCATCCTGGAATCACAAAATGGGGACACCAAGGAGGCAAGCATTTGGGACACCATGGAGACATGCAGCAATGCCACTGAGGAAGCATGCAGAAGGGTGTCTGCAGAGTTATTGAAAGGCCCACTTCAGAGGCACGTAGTGGGGCAACTGTGGAGGCACATGGAATTTATACATTACAAAGTCACATGTCAGGTCCATCTCAGAGGCATGTGGTATATTCACCACAGAAGTACATAGCAGGACCACCAGGAAGCAAGCAGCTGGGCCACAGTGGAGACATGCAGTGGGACCACTGAGGAGTCATGCATGAAGGAACACCAAAGAGATACATGGTGAGTACACCATGAAAGCTCATGGTGGGGCCACTGCAGTAGGACAATTGCAGAGGCACGTGGCAGGGTCACTGTGTA
>NW_007184382.1:0-530 GCF_000164805.1 Carlito syrichta
TTTCTTTCCTCTCCATTCCATTCCATTCCTCTCTATTCCAATCCACTCCATTCCAATGCACTGCAATCCTCTCCATTGCATTCCATTTTAGTCCTCTCCATTCCATTCCTCTCCATTCCACTTCTTTCCATTCCATTCCTTTCCTCTCCATTCCATTCTATTCCACTCCACTCCACTCCACTCCATTCCATTCAATTCCATTCCACTGCATTCCATTCCATTCTTCTCCATTACATTCCATCCCTTTCCTCACCATTCCATTCCACTCCACTCCATTCCATTCTACTCCATTCCAGTCCATTCCACTCCTCTCCATTCCATTCCTCTCCTTCCCTCTCCATTCCATGCCCTTACATTCCTCTCAATTCTCTTCCACTTCATTCCATTCCATTCCATTCTATTCCTCTCCATTCCATTCCATTTAATTTTACTCCATTCCATTCCTTTCCATTCCATTCCATTTCTATACAATTCAGATCCTATCTACTCCATTCCCTTCCATCCATTCAATTCCATTCCTCTCCTTTTCT
>NW_007184383.1:0-883 GCF_000164805.1 Carlito syrichta
GGAATAGTCAAAAGGAAATGTTAGAGATAAACAGCACAAATAATACAAATGAGTGCCTTTCATGGACACATCAAGAGACTCAACATAGCTGAGGAGAAAATCAGTCAATTTAAGGATAGATCAGTTGAAACTTCTCACACTGCAACGCATAAGAAAAAAGAACAAAAATACGGAATAAAGCATTGAAGAACTGAGGAGCAATATAAAAAGATTTAACATCCAAATAATTGAAATATTAATATGAGAAGGAAAAAAAAGACAAAGTTGACGTACTTGAAGTAATAATGGTCAAGAACTTTCCACTATTAATGATAGACTCCAAACCCCGCCAATCTTGGATACTTAGACAACACCTAGTAGTATATATGCAATGCATAGTCTCTCTCTCTCTCTCTCTCTCTCTCTCACACACACACACACACACACACACACCCTAGGCATACAACATTCCAGGTTCTTAAAACCAAAGACAAGAGAAAATTTTTAAAAGGTTACAGGAAATAATATTTCACCCGTAAAGAAATCAGGATTAAAATTATAGTGGACTGCTCATCATAAACAGTGCAAGCAAGAAGAATGCAAGCAAGAAGAAACCAGAGTGAGGAATTTGTCAAAGTTTTGAAACAAAACACTAAAATCTTACATTAAGTGAAATTATCTGACAATTATGAAGAAAAAAATAAAGACTTCCTCAGATAAATAAAAACTAGGGTATTTTGTTGCCATCAGAACTGTCTTGCAGTAAATATTAAAATAAGTTCTTTAGGGAGAAGAAAAATGACATAGGTTAGAAACTTGAACTTCCATGAAAAAGGAAAAACACCAGAGAACAAGTAAATGAAAGTAAAATAAATATTTTATTGTTTTTGTTCTTAAATGATCT
>NW_007184384.1:0-760 GCF_000164805.1 Carlito syrichta
TCGCTGCGGTGGCCGGGAGCGGCCACTGCACTCCAGTCTGGGCGACAGAGTGAGACTCCAACTCCAAAAAAAAAAAAAAAAAAAAAAAAAAAAAAAAAAAAAAAAGATAGAAAGAAAGAAAGAAATCCATTCTTCTGCAAACCTTCTTCCCCCAGTCCTTCCCACCTCCCCATATAAAAGGGTTCCCCCAGCTCAGCACCCTCCAGCCTCAACCCCCCCATGGCAGCACCTCTTTGGTGCAAAAGTTCACGAGCCTCCATGGCCAGTTTCCTCTGGCTCTCCCAATCTCATTTTTCCTAGTTCTAAAACCAGTCACCCTGTGAACACACCAAGAGCATTTGAGAATCTGTGTAAACTTCCGATGTGTTTGGAGATGGGGTCTTTCTCTGTGGTCCTGGCTGGGGCCTGGGGACATGACCATCATTCTCTGCCACCTTGAAATTGCAGGCTCCAGTGATCCTCCCACCTCAGCCTCCAGTGTGGCCAAGATGATGGGCACCTTGACCCAAGACTCCCTGTTTGGATTTGTGTGGAGATGGGATCTCCCTACATGGCACGGGTTGGCCCAGGCTGGCCGTGGTCTCCTGGAAATCATCCATCCCCCTGTAAACATCCCCGAGCACTGGGACTTCTGGCATGGACTGCCATGTCAGGCCTTCTGGTTCATTTTCGATGAAGGATCAAAGCTGAGCTTGGGGGATCAGCATTGTCATCCCATCATTTTGGTTGTTTGAGGGCTGCTGCTCTCCTCAGTTCATGG
>NW_007184385.1:0-908 GCF_000164805.1 Carlito syrichta
CGTAGCTCTCTAGTTACATCAGCTGCCTAGCCAGCTGGATAACTTGTTAAGTCAGGCAGTTAAAACAGCTGGCTAACCACCTGGCTAGGACAGTATCTAGGTAATTAAATCAGCTGTCTAGCCTGCTGGCTAGCTAATTAACTCAGTGAGTTAAATGAGCTGTCTAGCCAGTTGGCTAACTAGGTGGCAAGCTAGTTAAGTCAGCTGGCTAGCCGGATGGCTATATAGTTAAATCAGCTAGTTAGGTCAGCTTGTTAGCCTGTAGGCTATCTAGGTGCCTGGCAAGTTAAGCTGGATGGTTGGCAGGCTGGTTAGTTAGGGGGCCCACTAGATAAGTCAGTGGGGTAGCCGGCTGACTAGTAGAGTGGCTGGCTAGTTAAGCCAGCTAGCTATCCAACCGTTCAGCCTGCCGGATGGCTATTTAAGCCTGATGGCTAGCCAGCTGGTCAGCCCACTAGCTAGCTAGCCAGCTGACTAGCCAGATAACTAGCCAGGTATCTAGCTAGTTTAGTCGTATGGCTAGCCAAGTAGATAACCAGGCATCTAGCTAGTTAATTCAGCTGGCTAGCCAGCTATCCAGCCCAGTTGCTGCTCAGCTAATTAAGTCAACTAGCTAGCTAGCCAGCTTGTTAAGTCAGGTAGCAAGTCAGTTAAACATTCAGCTAGCTAGTGAAGTCAGATGACTAGTCAGCTTGCTGATCTGCAAGCTAGTTAAGTCAGCTAGCTAGTCAGCTAGGTAGTCAGATAGATAGTTAAATCAGTTAGCCAGTTAACTAGCTTGATAGCTAGCTAGTTAAGTCAGCAAGTTAGAGAGTTATATAGCATGTTTGCTAGCTAGTTATGTCAGTTAGATATCCAGCAAGCTAGTCAGCTAGCTAGTTAAGTCAGTTAGAAAATCAGCTAGTTAC
>NW_007184386.1:0-464 GCF_000164805.1 Carlito syrichta
CTTTATGCAAGCAAAAATGTTGGGCTAGTAGTCAGCCAACATATTAAACCAGCTAACTAGCTGTCTGACACGTCAGCAAGCAAGTTAAGTCACCTAGCTAACTTGCTAATAAACTAGTATATTCAGCTAGTTATCTTATTTCCTTACTAGTTAAAACAGTTAGCTAACTTGTTAATCAACTTGTTAAGTCAGCAAGCTATCTCGTTAGCCAACTAGTTAAGTCAGTAAGTTAAGTCAGAGAGCTAACCAGGTAGTTAGCTAAGTCAGCTAGCAAAATCAGCTAGCTCACTTGTTAACTAACTATTTAAATCAGTTACTTAAATCTGCTTCCTGACCAGTTAGCTAATTAATTCAGTCAACTAGCTATTCAGCTAAAGAGTTAGCTAACTCTTTAATTCACATAGTTAATTTGCTATCTAACTAGTTAATTCGGCCAGTTAAGTCAGCTAGCAAAGTCAGTTTTC
>NW_007184387.1:0-413 GCF_000164805.1 Carlito syrichta
TGATTTAACTCGCTGAAAAAACTAGCTAGTCAGAGGGATAACCATCTGACTTGACTAGTACTTTAAGTAGCTAACCAGTTGGTTAGCCAACTGACTTAATGATCTGTCTTACCTTGCTAGCCAGCTGGTGGCCAGCTGACTTAACTAGCTGACTTAAACAACCAGTCAGATGCCTAGCCAGCTGACTTAACTAGCTGGCTCTCTATCTAAACAGCTTGCTAGCCAACTGACTTTCCTAGCTGACTTAAGCTAGCAAACTGGGTAGTCAGCTGATTTAACTAGCTAGCTACCTACCTAGCCAGCAGACTAACCAGCTGACTTAACTAGCTGACTTGAACAGCTAGTCTGCTGGATATCATGCTGACTTATCTAGCTAGCTACCTATCTAGCCAGTTGGAGAGACAGCTGACTAA
>NW_007184388.1:0-322 GCF_000164805.1 Carlito syrichta
TATCTAGCTGATATAGCTACCTAGCAAACAAGCTATCTAGCTGTCTAGCAAGCTGACTTAAATAGCTAGCTAGCTGGCTAGTTAGCTGGCTAGCTGACATAATTATCTAGCTGACTAGTTACCTGTCTAGCTAGCTGATTTAACTAGCTATTTGATAAGCAACCTGACTAGAGAGCTGACTTAACTATCTAGCTGAATAGTTAGCTGACTTGCTAGCTGACTTAACTAGCTGCCTAGATAGTTGGTTGTCTACCTGGCCATTCAGCTGACTTAACTAGCTAAATACCTGGTTGGCTAGACGGCTAGCCAGCTGTCTTAACTG
>NW_007184389.1:0-643 GCF_000164805.1 Carlito syrichta
GTTAAATGCCCAGCCGGATGTCTGGACATTCTGATAACAGGCCAGCTAAACTAGCCAGCCACCCTTCTGGTCAGCCGGATAGCCAGCTGGCTTAACTAGCAGGCCACATACCTGTCCTGCTTGCTAACCACCCAGCATAACTTGCCAGCCACCTAGCTAACCAGCCAGCTAACCAGCTGACTTAACTAGATAACTTAACTAGCTGTCCATCTGGCTAACCAACTGGATTAACTAACCAGCCACTTAGCTAGCCAGATGACTAACCAGATCACTTAACTTCCTGACTTAACTAGCTAGCCAGTCAGATAGACAGCTGACTTAATTAGCTAGCTACATACCTAGAAATGTAGGTAGCCAACAGACGTAAGTAGATGACTTAACCAGTTAGTCAGTTGGCTAGCCAGCTGACTAAACTTGATAACTACATAGTTAGCCAGATGTCTAGCCAATTGAATTAACTAGCTGACTTAAGCAACTAGCCAGTTGGCTAGCCAGCTGACACAACTAGTTGACCTATCTCGTTAGCCAGCTGGCTAGTCACCTGACATAATTAGCTGAAATCACTAGCTAACCAGGTGGCTAGGCAGCTGACTTAACTAGCTAGCTACCTATGTATCCTGCTGGCTTTCCAGCTGACTAACTA
>NW_007184390.1:0-612 GCF_000164805.1 Carlito syrichta
TGGCCCCATAGTTATTTCGGGTTACTATTTGGCTGGGTAGTTTGCTCACCTAATTATTTGACCAACTAGTTGGCCGACTAGTTAGCTGACCTAACTAGTCGGCCATCTATTTAGCTGACCTAACTTGTTGGCTAACATGTTGGCTCACTAGTCAGCTGATTGGTTAGCTGACTTAACTATTTGGCCGGCTGGTAGGCCAAAAGTTTAGCTGACTTAACTATTTGGCTGGCAAGTGAGCACACAAGTGAACTGACTTAACTAGTTGGCCGGTGAGAGAGCAGACTGGTCTGCTGAATTAACTAGTCTACTGGGGAGTGAGCCAACGCATGCGCTGCCATAACTAGTCGGCCGGCAAGTGAGCTGACCAGTGAGCTGATGTAACTAGTAGACTGGCAAGTGAGCTGACTTGTTAGCAGAAATTTTGGCCTGTGAGCAAACCAACAAGAGCTAGCTCCCTGGATGGTCAACTGGCTAGCCAGGTGGCCTGTCTGCTAGCTAGCTAGATGGATGCCTAGCCAGCCAGCCAGCCAGGGAGCTAGCTACTTAAGACATGTTGCTAGCCATGTCACCAACCAGGTAGTTAGCTAGTTAAGTCAGCTGGCTAGCCAGCTA
>NW_007184391.1:0-686 GCF_000164805.1 Carlito syrichta
AGAGGCTGAAAAGGCATGTCTTGGGGAAGCTGTGAAGGCATGTTGTGGGGACGCTGAAGAAGCATGTCCCGGGAAGGTCGAGGAGGTGCATAACAGGGGTGATGAGGAGGTGCACTGCGGGGAGGCTGAGAGGGTGCACCACGGGGAAGCCAATGAACTTGCCACAAAGGCCAAGGAGGTGGCCCATGGGAAGTATGAGGAGGCATGCCACTGGAAGGCTGAGAAGAAACATTGCAGGAAGGCAAGTAGGCACACTGTGGGGATGCTGTGGAGGGGCACCAGGGGAATGCCATGCATGGGCACTACAGGGACGCTGAGGAGGCACTGGGGTACGATGAGAATGCACACCTCAAATATGCTGAGGACGTGCACGAGAGGGATGATGGGGGGTGCACTGTGGGGATGCTGAGGGGCATGCCATGGGGACTCCAAGGTGTACCACAGGGAGACTGGGCAGGCACAGCAAAATGCAGGAACTGTAAGGAGGTGCACTATGAGAAAGGCAAGGATGCTCACTGGAAAAAGCCTGTGTTGTGGGGTGTCTGACGAGGTGTGCAATTAGGAGGCTAAGGAGGCATGCCATGGAGAGACTGAGGAGATGCACCATAGGAAGGCAAATGTGATGTGCACCATGGGCACTACAAGGAGCGTCACCGAGGAGGCTGAGGAGGTATGTCGATGAGATG
>NW_007184392.1:0-955 GCF_000164805.1 Carlito syrichta
TCTTCATTTTATTCCTCTGCATTCCATTACTCTGCAATTTTATTTATCTCCATCCCATTCCATTCCCAGCGATTCCATTCCATGCCATTCCTCTCCATTCCTTTCCATTGAATTCTGCTTCATCCCTTTCCTCCCCATTTCTTTTCTGTCCATTCCATTACCTTCCACTACATTCCATTCCGTTCCTTTCGTCAACTTTCCTTTCTTTTCTATTCCATTCCTCTCTATTGCATTCCTCTCCATTCCATTGCATTCCATTCCATTCCATGCCATTCTACTTCACTCCATTCCTCAGGATTCCATGCCATTACCCTCAGTACCATTCTTCTCCGTTAACTTCCAATTCATTCCATTCCACTCCATTGCTGTCCTTTCAATTTTATTCCATTACTCTCTATTCCATTCCATTCAACTCCAATCTTCACCATTCCTCTTTATTCCATTCCATTCCTCTCCATTCCATTACATTCCATTGCTCTCTATTGCTTTCCCTTCCATTCCATTGTACTCCATTCCCTTCCTCTTTATTACATTCCATTTCTCTCCTTTGCATTGCACTCTTCTGCATTCCATTCCCTTATTGTTCTATCCATTCCATTCTTTTCCATTCCATTCCTCTAAATTCCTTTCAATTTTTTACAATTTTTTCTATTCCTTACTAGTGGATTCGTCTACATTTGATTTCTTTGCACTTCATTCCATTCCTCTCCATTCCATTCCACTCCACTCCATTCCATTCCATTCCTCTGCATTCCATTCCGTTGTATGCCTTTCCACTCCATTCCTCTCCATTCCATTCATATCTATTTCATTACATTCCACTATTTTACATTCCAGTACCTTCCTTTCGTTTCCAATTCATTCATTTCCATTCCATGACTCTCAATACCATTCTTTACCTTTCCATTCCATTCCTATCCATTCAAATGCATTCCACTTCATTGCATTTCTATTC
>NW_007184393.1:0-451 GCF_000164805.1 Carlito syrichta
ATTCCTCTCCATTCCATTCCACTCCACTCCATTCCATTCCATTCCTCTGCATTCCATTCCGTTGTATGCCTTTCCACTCCATTCCTCTCCATTCCATTCATATCTATTTCATTACATTCCACTATTTTACATTCCAGTACCTTCCTTTCGTTTCCAATTCATTCATTTCCATTCCATGACTCTCAATACCATTCTTTACCTTTCCATTCCATTCCTATCCATTCAAATGCATTCCACTTCATTGCATTTCTATTCATTCCATTCCTCTCCTTTCCATTCCATTCCATTAGTTCCCACTTCATTTCACTCCATTCCTTTCCTCTCTATTTCATTTCACTATGCTTTATTCCAATTAAATCACCTCCATTTCTTTCCTCTCCATTCCGTTTTATTCCACTCCATTCCTATCCATTTCTCTCCATTCCATTCTATTTCATTCCATTAAGTTCTA
>NW_007184394.1:0-5311 GCF_000164805.1 Carlito syrichta
TTAACTACCTAGCTGAATAGCTAGCTGGGCTAATCTAGCTGACATAACTAGCTAGCAAACAAGCTATCTAGCTGTCTAGCAAGCTGACTTAACCAGCTTGCTAACTGGCTAGTTATCTGGCTACTTGACTTAATTATCTAGCAGAATAGTTAGTTGACTAGCTAGCTGATTTAACTAGCTATTTGAGAAGCAGCCTTACTACCTAGGTGACTTAACTAGATAGCTGAATAGTTAGCTGACTTGCTAGCTGACTTAACTAGCTAGCTGGCTAGCTAGCTGACTTAACTAGCTGACTAGCTAGTTGGCTGTCTACCTGGCTAGCCAGTTGACTTAACTAGCTATCTACTTGGGTTGCTAGACGGCTAGTCAGGTGGCTTAACTAGCTAGCTACCTGGCTGGCTAGTTGCCTAGGCAGTCAGCTAGCTAGATAGCAGACTGGCCACCTGGCTAGCCATCTGCCATAAATAGCCAGACGTCAGGCTGGACAGTGGGATAGAAAGCTGGCTTAACTAGCCAGCCACCCTGGTATTCAGCTGCCTAGCAAGCCGGCTTAATTATCTGGCCACCTACTTGACCAGCCAGCTGACCAGCCATCTTAACATGCCAGACACCTAGCTAGCCAGCTGGCTAACCAATTGACTTAACTAGCTGACTTAATTAGATAACCATCTGGTTAGCCTGCTGGCTTAACTAGCTAACCACCTAGCTAGCAAGACAGGTAGCCAGCAAGCCAGGTAGCCAGCTCACTTACCTCGCTGACTTAAGTAGCTAGCCAGCTGGCTAATCAGCTGACTTAATTAGCTAGATACCTACCTAGCCAGGTGGCTAGCCAGCTGACTTAACTAGTTGAGTTAACCAGATAGCCAGCTGGCTAGCCAGGTGAATTATCTATGTAGCTACCTAGCTAGCCATTTGGCTTTCCACTTGAATTAACTAGCTCACTTATCCAGCTAGCCTTTGCCTAGCCAGCTGACTCATCTAGCTGACATTACTAGTTAGCCAGCTGTCTAGCCAGGTGACTTAACTAGCTGACATCTCTAGCTAGCCAGGTGGCTAGCCAGCTGACTTAACTAGCTAGCTACCGACGTATATTGCTGGCTTGCACACTGAATCAACTACATAGCTACCTAGCTAACTAACTGGCTCACGAGGTGACTTAACTAGGTGACTTAACTACCTAGACAGCTGGCTAGTAGCTGACTTAAGTAGTAAGCTACCCAGATGGGGGCTAGTTAGCCAGCTGACTTAACAAACTGACTTAACTAGCTAGCTAACTGACTTATCTATCTGATTTAACTAGCTAGCCAGCTGGTTGGCCGGCTGAAATATCTAACTGACTTAACCAGTTATCCAGCTGCCTAACCAACTGACTTAACTATCTAGCTGCCTACCTAGCCAGCTGGAAAGCCAGATGAATTGCCTAGCTGACTTAACTAGCTAGTCAACTAGCTAGCCAGCTGGCTAGCCAGCTCACTTTACATGCTGACTTAACTAACTAGCCACCTGGCTAGCCAGCTGACTTAATTAGCTACCTACCTACCTAGTCAGGTGGCTAGCCAGCTGACTTACCGAGCTGACCTAACCAGCTAGCCAGCTGACTAGCCAGGTGAATTAACTATGTAGATACCTAGCTAGTCAGTTGGCTTGCCCCTTGAATTAACTAGCTCACTTATCCAGCTAGCCAGCTGGTAGGAACCTGACTCAACTAGTTGACATAACTAGTTAGCCGGCTGGCTAGCCAGCTGACTTAACTAGCTGACATCTCTAGCTAGCCAAGTGTCTAGCCAGCTGAAATAACTAGCTAGCTAAGGACGTATACTGCTGGCGTGCCCACTGAATTAGCTAACTAGCTACCTAACTAACAAGCTGACAAACAAGCTGACTTACATAGGTGACTTAACTAGCTAGACAGTGGGCTAGTCAACTGATTTAAGTAGTCAGCTACCCAGATAGGCAGCTGGCTAGCCAACTGACTTAAATAACTGACTCAACTAGCTATCCAGATGACTTATCTATCTGATTTAACTAGCTAACCAGCTGGCTGGCCAGCTGAATTAACTAGCTGAATTAACCAGCTGGCCAGCCGACTAGCCAGCTGACTTAACTAGCTTGGTACATACCTAGCAAGATAGGAAGCCAGATGAATGAACTAGCTGACTTAACTAGCTAGCCAGCTGGCTAGCCAGCTGACATAACTAGCTTGGTACCTACCTATCCAGCTGGCTAGCCAACTGATTGAACTAGTTGTCTTAAGCAGCTAGCAAGTTGGCAAAACTAACTGACTTAACTAGTTAGCCAGCTAGCTTCCCAGCTGACTTACTAGCTCTCTAACTAGCTAGCTAGCTGACTAGTCAGCAGATTTAACTAGCTGACTTAATTAGCTATCCAGCTGGCTAGTCAATTGCCTTAAAAACCTCGCTACCTAGCTAGCCAGCTGGCTAGCCAGCTAACTTAGTTAGATGACTTAAATAGCTGGCCTGCTTGCTAGACAGCTGAATTAACTAGCTTGCCATATAGCTAGCAAGCTAGCTAGCTGACTTTAATAGGTGACTTAAATAGCTAACCAGTTGACTAGATAGCTGACATAAATAGCAAACTACCTAGCTAGCAAGCTGGATATCCAGGTGACTTAACTAGGTGGCTTAACTCACTAGCCAGTTGACTACACAGCTGACTTAACTATATAGCTACCTAACTAGTCAGCTGTCTAGCCAGCAGACTTAACTAGGTTACTTATGTAGATAGCCAGTTGGCTAGCAGGCTGACCTTACTGCCTATCTACATAGCTAGACTGATGAATAGCCAGCTGAGTTAAATAGCTAGCTAACTACATAGACTGCTGGCTTGCCAGCTGACTTAACTACCTAGCTACTTACATAACCAGTTGGCTAGGGAGCTGATTTAACTAGGTTACTTAACTAGCTAGCTAACTGGCTAGCCAGCTGACTTAAATAGCTAGCTATCCAGCTAGGCAGCTGGCTAGCCTGCTGACTTAGCTCACTGATTTAACTAGCTAGAAAGCTGACTTAACTGGCTGACTTAACCTGCTAGCTACCTAGCTAGCCAACTTTCTTACCACCTGGCTTAACTAGCTAGCCAACTGACTTAACTAGCTGACTTAACTAGCTAGCTAGCTGACATAACTAGCTGATTTATCTAGCTAGCTTCCTAGCTAGCCAGCTGAATTAACTAGCTGAAATAACTAGCTAGCCTGATGTTTAGCCTTCTGACTTAAATAGCTTTTTAACTAACTAACCAGCTGGATAGCCAACTGACTTAACGAGCTGACAACTAGCTAGCTAGCTGGTTTCCAGCTGGCTAAACAAGCTGAGTTAACCAGCTAGTCAACTGTCGATCCAGCTGACTTCACTAGCTGGCAGCCTATCTAGCATGTTGACTAGCCAACTGAATTACCTAGCTGACTTAAGCTAGCAAGCTAGCTAGCCATCTCACTTAAGTAGCAAGCTACCAACCTAGCCAGCAGGCAAGCCAACTGACTTAACTTGCTGACTTTCACAGCTAGCCTGCTGGCTAGTAAGCTGGTTTATTTAGCTAGCTACGTTCCTAACCAGCTGGCTAGACAGTTGACTAAAGCATCTGGCTTAGCTAGCTATCCAGTAGGCTAGTCAGCTTACTTAACTCGAAGACATCACTATCTATCCAGGTAGCTATCTAGTTGACTTAACTAGCTAGCTACCTACCTTGCCAGTTGGCTATCCATCTCTCTTATCTAGCTGAATTAACCAGATAGACAGGTGGTTAGCCAACTGACTTAACTACCTGGCTACCTAGCTAGCCAGTTGGCCAGCTAGCTGATTTAATTACCTGAATTAACTAGCTAACTCCCTAGCTAGACATCTAACTTAAATAGTTGGCTAACTAGCTAGCTACCTAGTTACCAGCTGATTTAAACAGTTAGCAAACTAGCTAGCTACATAGCTAACAAGCTGATTTAAATAGTTAGCTGCATAGCTAACTAGCTGATTTAACCAGCTAGCTAACTAGCTAGCTTACCTTTTATCTAACGTGCTAGCTAGCTGACTTAATCATCCGACATAACTCTTTAACTAACCAGCTTCCTAGGTGGCTCAAGCAGCTGACTTAACTCATTAGCTAACTAGCTAGCTAGCAGACTCATGAAGCTGACTCAACAGGTTAGCTAACTAGCCAGCTAGCCTACTCAACCAGCTGACTCAACCCATTTGCTAACTAGCTAGATAGATGACTCAACCAGCTGACCATACCAGTTAGTTAACTAGCTAACTACTTGACTAAACCTGCTAACTTAAAACGTTAGCTAACTCGGTAGTTAGCTGTTTAAACCAGCTGACTTAATTAGAAAGCTGTCTTAACTATCTGAATTAACTACTTGAGTAGCTGACTTAACTGGCCGAATTAACTAGTTGTCTAGTTGACTTAAATACCTGAATTAAATAGCTAGCTAACTATTTAACTAGAAGAATAACTAGCTGACTTAACTAATTAGCTAAGTTGTTAAGTAGCAGATTTAAGTAGCTGACAAATATTTAGCTAACTCATGAGCTAGCTGTTGTAGCTTGCTGAACTAGCTAGCTAGCTGGTTAGCTAGCTGACTTAGCTAGCTGACTTAACTAGTTTACTAACAAGATAGCTAGCTGATGTAGCGAGTTGGTTAACAAATTAGCTACCTGTATTAACTAGGTGGTAAATGAGTTAACTAGCTGACTTAAGTAGTTGTTTAAAGAGTTAGGTGACTTAACTGGTTGGTTGATGAGTTGGCAAAATAGTTAACTGTTTTAATATGTTGGCCGACTGCACGACCGACTTGTTATCTGGCTTAACAAGTTGGCTGACATAACGGCAGACTACTTAGCTGGGTTAGATAGTTGACTGACGATTTCCCACTAGTCAGTTCTGTTAACTATTTGGATGGCTGGTAAGCTGACCTAACTAGTTGGCTGAATAGTAGGCCGATTATTTAGATGGTCTAACTTGTCAGCGACTAATTAGATGAGCTAACTTCTCGGCTGTCAAATTGGTCAATATTTTACTAATTGGTTAGCTGACTTAACACATTGGCCAGCTAGGCAGCCAACCGGTTAGCTGACTTAACTAGTCGGCTGACGAGTGAACCAACAGGTGAGCTGATTTAACTAATTGTCTGGCGAGTGATCTGACAGGTGAGCTGACTTAACTCATCAGTCAGTGAGTGAGCCGGCTGGTCAGCTGACTTAACTATTTGACTGGCGAGTGAACTGACTGGTCAGCTGACTTTAGTCAACTGGTGAGTAAGCCGATAGGTCAGAGGACTTAACTAGTTGGCTGGCCAGTG